>NW_008597095.1:2420-7822 GCF_000691845.1 Merops nubicus | reverse complement strand
CCTTCCAACCTCTATGATTCTATGAAGTTTAGAACAAGGTGCACTGTGCAGTATTTCATGACACATCAGGCAAAATTCTATGGCCAGCAAGTTATCAGCTGCTCTGGGATTTTGCATTAATGGTGGGAAGAAGGATATGCAATGTGTAGAATTAAGACATTTTGGATGAAAACAGGCCCCATTTCTGGAATCTCAAGTTTAATGAGTCAGCATCTCCAGCTAGTCTCCATCAGTAGAAATTAAGCAAGTCATTTACAAACGGATTCATGTTTGCTTTGGTAGGTAATTCTTGTCTCAGATGAATGCTCATAATATACTGACTGACAAAAATAATAAATCTGATAAGGGTTGTCCATCAGCTTAATACAGTAAGGTAAAGGAAATCAAGAGGCTCTAAACTAAAGCTGTCCAACCCTTATCACTGTATTAATTTGCTCATTAAGTGGTAAAGAATTAATATTTGCTGAGTAGAAAAGTCATTGGCTGTCAGAAAAAGGACCATCGGTACTGAAGAAGGAACAGACAGTACCTCATTTTAGTTTGTGGTTTGAAAAAATAAACTTTTTAGACTTCTTAGTACGGAGCTGAGTTAGGAAAACCTTGTCAAGCAAGGTCTTAAAAAGTAACGGGAAAGGATTACTGAAAGGAAAACACTCTGTACGTGGAAGAGCCAAATAAAAGACAAATGCTGCGACTCATCAGCAGAGCATGGATTTGTTGATCACAGCTCTTCAGTTTTACCTGATAACATTGAAAGCTCCTGCTTTAAGAATTATGAGACAGTAATCAAGAAAAAGGGACAGTTTATTTAGCCAGAGCACAAATTCTGCATTGCCACCACCTGTATCTATTATTTTTTAAAATATTTTCTGCTTGGGTATTTTATAATACCGCTCTGCAGGTAAAATACCTAGACAGAATCCATGTTAAAAAAAAAACAAAAAAAAAACAAAAAAAAACCCAAAAGTACTCAGTATATACATATGAAGTTCATAGGCTACCAACATACATCCTGATGCTTTGAAATATGAGTTTCATACTCATAAAGGATGCTAAGTGATTCAATCTGTTATAGCACAGAATATGACAACAAAATTATTATTAGATATGAGAGAGAGCCTCTATAAATGCCCCTGCCATGGCAAAACAAATAAAACAATACCAGAACTTCTACTGCTTGGTCTGAATACACATGAAAACTGATTTATATTTGAGGGCCTATTAACCTACATATTTCATTTTTCTTTTCTAACGATGCCCATGTGAGACCTTTCACTTGTCATAGTGTCACAGGCTTACCCATATATATTATAGTTAAGCATTTGAAATGCCATAGAGAACCATCTGTAACAGTTGTATTATATTCCTATCATACTCAACTCCAGCCTGGACAAAATTAATTTCTATTAATATAATTCAGCCAGTTTTTATTAATGAGGTCTATTGAGGGAGGATGTCTAAGCCATTGGGCTGTGACTCAGATAATTTCCTAGTTATTTCTGTGACCTTGGGCAAGTTGCTCAATTTCTCTGGCTGGAATTTTCTGGGGCTCCAAAGGTTTTAGAAGGACAGTAAAGCTGGTTGATTTGGCTCATTGGCTAAAGTGAAAAATCATGCAATAGTGAGGTGAGGTTTAACAAGATAAATGGTTGGTAAAATAGGAAGAACAAACAAAAGCCTAGAGAAGAAATAGGTTCATCTCAACAACGGAATATTGGTCCTAAAGTTCCTTTCTGGCTTTATTCCTTTTTATTACATCTGGGAAATTTCTGAAACAAATATTTGACCTGTATAAAAGGTAAAATATGAGTGTTTTCATTACTTGTATTTTCTAGAACAACACTTTGTCTTCAATAATCTAATTAGCTTCAAATTTGACCACTCTTGTATTGTACTGTTTTTTTAAAAAAGTCAGTTTATAAGTTTTTAGAGACTGTGGCTGTGATAATATGAATACCTACAGCATTTACACAGCAAGTTCTACATTTCCTGAGCCTGGAAGGCATTTGTTTAAAAAACTTATAAAGTCCTTTCTGTCTTTTGCTTGCACTGAACTTGTGTCTTAGGTGATGGTGTAAGGAGGTGAAAGGGAAACATTTCACTGTTGGTTAAGCCTGTAAATAGGAAAGAGAAAAAACAAAAACAAAACAAAACACTGAAAAGAAAAAAAATTAACTCTGTGCTCTCAAAGTAGGTCAAATAAGACATCAGAAAACTTGATTTCTTACTGTGACCTAGGTAGGAGCAGCAGGACAAAGAAAGATATCTCCTGAAAAAATTCTCTACTGGTTCACACTATTCAAAGAATGTTACTAGTGAGTAAAGAGAATTTTTGTTATGTGACTGCAGTATTTTCAATCCTTCTTGGGAGTCCAGAGTCAGATTTAGTGTATTGTCAAACTACTGTCTAAGGTTAAGCAAACATACTTGCTTAGTTACAGACACACTTGGGTGTTAGTTAGGTTAGAAAATCTATCAAAATGCCTTTTTGCTAGTTGCTGTTCTCTAAACGGAATTACTCTTAAGAGTCAGTAATACTCATGGCAGAGGGGTTAGAACTAGATGATCTTTAAGGTCCCTTCCAACACAAAACTATTCTATGGTCCTATGATTCTACTTTTTCTGTGAAAAATTTGTGACAAGTATGGAAACAAACCTCTGAGGAACGTAGAGCTGACAGAAGACAATGCTACCATTTTTTAGTATGCTCCCCATTGGTGAAGTTATGACTTATATTTTTTTTTACTGAGCAAAAGAGAAGCTCTTTCAGACATTATTTTCTAGATGGTAACTTGTTCTGCTTATTAACATACTTGTATTTTCACAGCACTGTATGTTGCAGTGATGAACATATGCAGTCTTTATCAAGTGATGTTTTCTCCTTGCAATCTATACCTTTATTCTTTTCTTTCTTTTTTTCTGATTGGCCAAATATAGATCGTTTGTTAGTAGCACAGAGGTTGGTGAAAATTATTTTTACCTTCCTTGCCTTCTCTTGCAATATCTACTACTAGCAGCTGGAAAGTCAGTTTTGCAGAGATGGATGGAACCTCTACAGCAGCTTGTCTGCATCTGCTGACTGATACATTGGACCTTAGAGTTGAACCTTACTGTTTCACACTAATCTAGTCATTTACAAGTTCCTCCTCAGAGCAGAAGGAAAGCATGGCAAGAACTGTTTTCAGGGAAGTTTCTTGACAACATATGAAACAGGGCTTGACAACATATAAAATGCATCCCAAGTGCTGAAACTTGTAGGGTCACTGCTGCTTTCACCTGAACCCAAAGCTTCATCTCAAGCCTTAAGTAATAACAGCCTCACTTTGATCAAATATTTTTATTGGTCTTAGTATGCATAACACTGAAAAAAACCCCCAACACTCTAATGTAAAGCAAAAATCACACTGAGCCTTTAAATTATTGTATAATTTGCTTAGAATTTTTAAATATTAAGCGCTTGTCTGGGAGATGTATTTATGGGAGATACTGAAGAGTAATTCTCAGAGTTCACTCTTTAAAAAGGTTTTTAAATTAATGTAAATAATTTTGTAGTGTAGAGTGGCTGGTACACTTAAAACAAAGAAAGAAAAAAAGACAATTGTTTGGTCCCTGTGTTATACAAATGTAATGCAAATGTTCCTTGACTTTTTTCAAAGACTTTTCAGTCATGAACAAGCAGATGATCACCTCAGATACTAAACTTGGAATTCACAGGCAAGCAGTGTGTTGTAATGTTCCAGATGTCCCCAAAACACATTAAGAATGTTTATCTTGACCTGCTGAGTTTTCTATGAAGAGAAAATCACATTCTTGGCCTTGTTTGTATTTTTTGGCATCCTACCTCTAACAATGGTTGATAACTGCATCAAGGTACTTGAATGCCATTATTTTTCTGGCCTATTGTAGCAAATATAACTCCTCACATAAGATAAGGAACTGTTTTTCATTTATGTTTTTTTTTTTTTTTTTTAGAGGCCAAGGAGGGGTATTATATATGTGAACACAGTTATGACTGTATATATCATTGCAATTTTTCCAGCCCCTATGAAATCAAGCATGCTCAGTGGGAGCTGAAATAGCTAATAATCACTGTCTGCAAATGGCAAGTGCATATTCTTGACAAAATTAAGCTGAAACTGCCCTCAGTGCACAAGACTAGACATCCAGTGTACAAGCAGTAAGAAAAGGCTTTCTAACACAGTCACTGAAATGACTTTCAGGTTGTTTCCCATGGACAGTGTCTAGTGTTTTGCTAAAGGAAAAACATTCATATCTGAAACAGCTGGAAAGAAATATTTAAACAGCACATGCAGTTAGTAAATCACTTGGTGTCTGTAGCAAGGGTGACATACGGGACAGGTCTGTGGTTTGGAAAGTAGCATAAAATTCTGATGGGAAAATGTAGATTGGACTTTGTTTTAACCTTTCCTCTAAATTTTACTGATATGTCATGTCAAAGGTCCACTATAACACCCCAACATGTCTAACTTATCAGAGAGACTATAAATTGCTTTGTTCCAATTATCTAGGCTCCAGGAAGAATAACACTGTAGTAAATAAAGGTCTCTAGAAGTTTGTTGCAGGGTTGTGAAGGCTTAATGAATGTTCACGTCCCAGATATGGCTGGATTGGAAGAGATTAACATTTATCGAAATTTAACTTCAGCTTTCCCAGGAGATGCTGCTATTGAACATCTTAGCCCTGACAGTGTCTCTCAGGAATTTAGAGTAGGGGAGATGTGAATTGGTAGAGAAAGTAATTTTCCCCTCTTCCCAACATTACATGTGAAATATGTGTCAGTACCTAGCCAAGTCAGTGTCCCACGTTAACATGTGTGCTATAAAGAATCACAGAATCCCAGCACAGTAGGTGTTGGAAGGGACCTCTAGAGATCATCTTGTCCAACTACAGCAGGGTCACCCAGAGCAGGTTGCCCAGGATTGCATCCAGACAGGTTTGGAATCTCTCCAGAGAAGGAGACTCCGCAAGCATATGACCCAGAGCAGGTTGCCCAGGATTGCATCCAGACAGGTTTGGAATCTCTCCAGAGAAGAAGACTCCACAACCATATAGAAGAACATCTTCAGCAACTTAAGGCCACAAAGGAATACAAAGTCCAAATGGAGACCCAGGCTTTGGTGACAGTCACAATGCTCATTTTGTAATGTTTCCTTAACTAAGAGATCTGTGTCTTTTCTACAGAAAACTGTTGCATAATGACAGCTCAAAACTGAAAATCTGTAAGGAGCTGGGATCTATTTACACATTTATGCCAATAAAACTCCTATTAAAAGGGAATGATTACAAATCAGTGTGGCATCCGTGGTTAAAGGGCAGCTTTTTGGTGGGGTACTGATGTGACAAAATGGCAGCAGCGCGGGCAGGGGTGGGTGGGCCCGGCG
>NW_008597095.1:0-2402 GCF_000691845.1 Merops nubicus | reverse complement strand
GGCTGCCCCTGCCAGCCAACCAGAAGCAATGCAGAGGCTACAGGGGGTGTGGCTACATAAAAAAGTAAAAAATCACATCTGACTAAAATCTGCTGTGGAAGGGGGAACCTCTCCAGATTTCTTTTTTTTTTTATATACAATTGACAAAAGAGTGTCCTAGAACATGGTTGTTCATGAAACTATTCAAAAGCTAAATTCTTAACTTAGGCTTTCCAGCTTTCTCTTTAAATTAGTCTATCTGACAGCACTGTAAGAGCTGTATCTTCTGTATCTGCTTCTGTACATAGCCTGTATCCTCTCAGAAAAACTCGTTAAGACTGCACAAATAACTTGAAAGTTGTCATTTAATAACTACAATAAAACACATAGTTGTGTAGCAATTACAAGGCCAGAAAATGCTTCAAAAGACAATGTGTGTCTTTTGCCATCATCAAAACCATGCCTAACCTGTGAATACACTTGCTAAGTCAATGAGTTGTGTTGTGTTTCATCCTAACCACTATGTTATGTTACCTTGAGGAAGCAGAATTTTTAAATAGATCCTTGGATGCTAATTACAGGGAGTACAGTAGAAATTTTGCCTTGATAATGTTTTCTGTAATTATCTTTTATTTCATTATAAATCTGATTTTTTTTTATTTTTTTTTTTTTTTAGCTTTTATATCTGTGCTTGTTCCTATATGAAACTCTTGAGTTTATCTAAAATTAGCTGCAGTTTCATTAATGGTACTCAACATTTTCAGTAATAAGTGTGTAATGTAAATCCTTTAAAGTGCTTAATATGACACAACTTCATGTTTAGATGTGTGTGGTGATAAAATGGAAAATAATAAAACATGCAGCATAATGAAAAAGCTCAGGAAGCTTCAGAGGAGTGAGCAGGCAGACTGGGCAAATACTGATATAGTGATGTGCATTACAGGTCATAATGAGATAACAAATAACCTTTGTATCTGCAAGTTTTTTGCTACACCTTCATAAGTCTGTTAAATTTTATTTTTCCACCAGCAGTTATTTGGTTTGTGTTCAAAAGTAACAGGAAGAAGAGTACTCATAGGCTGTGTTGTACTGGGCTATTCACCCAAGGTAATTTAAAATAAACTAACCTATTATCACTTATCACAGACACAATAGGAGATTTTTTTTTTTTTTTTTGAGGAATGGAAGTCAAACATAACAATAGGTAAATGTTCTGGACAACAAATTGGCAATTAACATTTCAACTTGCTTTATCTGGTGGGATAATATGGTGGCCTTGTAGAAGCAGGTCCAGAGGATGGCAACAAAAATGATCCAACAACTGTAGCGTGTCTGCTAAGAGGACAGGATGAGAGACATGGAGTTGTTCAGCCTGGAGAAATGAAGGCTGTGGGAACATCTTGTTGTGGCCTTTCGCTACTTAACATCATGCAATGGTTTGGACTGAAAGGGATTTTCAAGGCCACCTAGTCCAACTGCCCTGCAGTGAGCAGGGACATGTGCAACTAGAGCAGGTTGCTCAGAGCCCCGTCCAACCTGATCTGGAAGGTTTCCAGGGATGGGGCATCTACCGCCTCTCAGGGCAACCTGAGCCAGCATCTCACCACCCTCATTGTAAAAAATGTCTTCCTTCCATCTAGTCTAAATCTACCCTCTGTTGGCTTACAACCGTTAGCCCCTGTGCCGCTGCAAGAGGCCCTGCTGAAAAGACTGTCTCATCTTTCTGGGAGGCCCCTCTGAAGTACTGAAAGGCTGCAGTAGGCTCTCCCTGAACACTCCTGCTCTGGGAAGGCAGAAGGCTGCTCTGGGCAGCCAGGTGTGAGCTACCTGTCCATGCACAAAGACAGTGGACTTCTGGTGTGGCAACTAGATTGAAAATAAGCAGTTAGTGCACTATTCACAGGTTCTGTGTCCTATCCTGTAGTTTTATGTCTATCCATAGGCTTATAGGTTGTAAGAGATCTCGGATGATGCTAGTTCAGTGTGTTACTCACCTAAACTGCTCCCTAGTATTTAGAAATAATCTCTATTTGTCTGCACCCCCATGCTGAGCTTCACCTTTCTCTGTCCTGGCCCTGGTATTAAGGAGGCTCAGGGAAGCCGAGGTGGAATGGGCCAGTGAGGAACTGTGAGGGGACTAAAGCCCAGGGTCAAGAGTCTGTCCTCCCCCACACAGGAGTGACAGCAGGCTCTCCATGCTGTCGGTTTTCCTCACGGGCCTGAGCTGTGAGGTTTGGCCAGCCCGCTGCATTTCAGGAGGCCTAAGGGCCCTTGGGCAGCCAAGGGCTGGGCTCTCAGCTCCGGACCCCCTGTTGCCATGGTGGCCACGTCACAAGAGACAGAACTTGGCCATGGTGGTTGCCATGGGACAGGGCTTGGTGGCAGAGCAGGGAGGATGAGCGGAGAGCTGGGCCAGACTGGAG
>NW_008597094.1:0-3414 GCF_000691845.1 Merops nubicus | reverse complement strand
TCACTGATGAAGATGTTCAACAACACTTATCCCAGAATGGACCCCTGGAGGACACCACTGGTCACCTTTTTCCATCTGGACATCAAGCTGTTGACCATTACTCTCTGAATGCGAGTTGTTAACGTAGTATGTATGCTGTATATATAGTATCTATATTATATGTAGATATACAGCATAGAGTGGTTGTTGACATTTGCTCTGAACTGTGGAAGCTACTACTCTTCTGGGATTATTTTTTTTTATGGTCTTGTCCAGTGGCTTTAGCTTCAGGAAAGGTGGCTGCTCTTCTGTGTACAAATGTATGCATTTTAAAAAAAGGTATCTGGTAACTAATATATATATTATATATAGGACCAATATAATGTAGGCACTATTTTAGTCTGTAAGGTTGAAGTCTGTATTCTAACTCACATGCTTTGTTTATCCAGTGACACAGATTCAGATAGTTCATCAACCACGTCCTCCTCTTCAAGTTCTCCTTCAACAGCCTCTGATGAAGATGATCATCCAAATGAGAAGGATAACAGATCTTACTGTGTTAAAACAAAAGATGAGTTGCCTATTGATGTAAGTACAATACGCTATCTTTTAAACCTTTTTTCTAGTTACCCCACTTAAAATATTTATACTTCTGTATTTTTATGTCCTTGCAATACCTGGAGATTCAATGTACTTTTTTATGCTCGTTAGATACAGCACGGTTAATAACTTAAAATGTCTTATTTTTCAGTATGTTAAGACCATTCTGAAGTGGGGTTCATAACTCATTTTAGATTCATTTTCATATAAAATCACAGCTGTAATTAATGAAAACAAATGTCTGGATAAAATTCTGGATATTATACTACATTTTGTTGTCTGTATATTGCATGCTTTCATCATCCTTTCTCTGTCAGAGACTTGAAGGTCTGATAAGTCTTACAGATGTATTTCAAATATGCTTAGCCTTGAGGTGAAATATTTGAATATTGTATTAAGCCTGCCAGAGGTTCAAATTGCGTTGCCTCTATGCACTTAAGCAAAATTATTTGGAGTGGTCATAGAATTGGTTTGTATTTGTTTTATTCGGCAGCTTTTGTTACAGAACTCTTAAGTGTTATGGATCAGAACCCTAATTTTAGTCAAGATAGTTTCTTTTGGTTTCTGTTCTCATAAATCACATAGTCATTAAGTATTGCTGCCATTATTCCTCATTATCTCAAAATGAAGAGATTTAAAGGAATAAATTTTAGTAATAATCTGATAACAGATGATTAGCTATGCATAATTGGTAGTGGATTACAAGTAAAAGGATGATATAACAACGTCAGTTTACATTAACAGTATATGTTGATCTGTTATTCTGTAGATCTTTCCCCTTCATAAAAAAAATTTCTGGATTGAGAAACAAGGGTATAAGAAGTTTTTAGAGTGAAATTAATACAATGGTAAAGAAACCTCTGAGGAGCAGACACTTGGCTCCATAAGCCTTTGCTTCTGTTCTGTGTAGGAGCCGGCAGGGAGGTGCTGGGTGACAGCTGGGGAGGGCTGAGGCACTGACACCCGTTACTAGGAGCAGCAGAGGGTGATGGGAGTGTGTTAATCCCTAAACTGTTGCTCTAGGGGCACTTGGCATAAAAAAGAGCTCTTAGGATATCCTATACATGAAATTAATCAAGGATTGAGGCATGCACACAAGGTTGTGTTCTGAAGAAGTAAAACATAGGAAGGACTCCTGCTTGCATTTGCTTTGTTTTGAAATGTGTTTAATAGTAGAACCATTATAAGTGCTTCTGTGGCAGCTTTTTTTTTTTTCAACATTGGACTTTTGAACAAAAATTCTGGTTGAAATACATGTGTACTTAACAGATTTATATCAATTATTTATTTAAACAAAATTCACACTAGAGACAACTCAAACTAGAGTTTTTAAATTTTATTAAAACTTCAAAGTGCTAGGAGATTTTTCTGGTTGTCAGATTTAGGCAGTGACAAAAGTGGTGAATGTCTGAGTGTGGTGAGATTGTATTCTGAACATTGGTTTGATATTTTCAGGAACTGCCTCCTGTTGAAGACATTTCAGTAAATCTGCCTGATAATATTGAACTGAGGCTCTTTGGGACAGTTTCCAGCATCATTGAGCAGCTAGGTAGGCAAGATATGTTTGCTTTGTTTTTAATTAAAATAAATTCTGTGTATCTCTGCATTAATTGTGTGCTTAACTGTTCCCTCAAAGTGTCAGTACTGCAGCATTCTATTTCAGAGGGTAGCGGGTTGCTGAGAACTTGAACTACCAAATGACATTTTTTGTGTTGAATTCCCTTTGTGTTGGCTTACATCTTAGACAGATCAGAGATACCACGACTGTTACACGTGTTTCTGTGTGCCTTTCATGTTCTAAGCCTTTTTTCACCATGTATTATGATCTTTATATTCATTCTGGCAAAAATAAGGTTGAAGAAAATCATCCTGTTGTACATGCTATATTTGAGTCACCTCTGAAGATGTATATCTCTTCTGTCTCTGAAGAGGTGTGTAACTGAAAGCATAGATGCAGTACAATGCAGTCCCAAGCATTGGCTATTAATGTATGAGGACAAGGAAGACTTGTTTCTTTAGCAGTGCAGGTTCCTTCCTTTTTTTATTTTTTTTTTCCACTCATCCCACCTTCTGGCACCATGACCAAATGCAAGCTCCCAGGGACAGCAGTCATAGGACACCTTGACTAATGTGATTTCTAGGTGCTGAAGGGCAAGGTTGATAGGATTGGCACATGCCATGGATGTAAGCTTAGCTGCAGGCAGTATGCATTTAGGGAACATTTCAGTTCTACTGGAGTCCCCAGTTTTTTATATTGAAATCAAAATTTTACTGAAGCTGATATTAATAAAACATCCATAGTATGTTTGCATTTAAGCTTATTTTAACTGCTTTCAGAGCAATTTGCCTATGAAAATTAGAAACTAAGTTCAATTTTGAAGTTAAAGTATTTATATTGAGTGACATACAAAAGAATTAAAGCAAATAGCCTTTGCTATTAAACTTGTTTTTGCTGTAAAAGACTCCAGGTTATACAGGCAATTCCTTTACAGTATTTCTGTTGGTTTGGAGTTAGGTTTAATTTCATTCATGTGCAGGAAACTGGCTTGAGAATGTGGAAGGCAGCAATCTGATCATCATCCTTTTGTTATACTTTTCTCTTTCTTGCTTATTGATAATAATGGGGACTTGAAGAAGGCTGTTAGAATCATAGAATCACAATGGTTGGGAGGGACCTCTAGGATCATCAGTTCCAGCCTTCCTCCCAGCATTTCCCTAACCACTAGACCATAGCCTCAAGTGCCAAATCCACTCAGTTTTTGAATACTCCCAGGGATGACTCCTCCATCCTCTGGTTCAACACTCCTAGGTTCCAGTGCCTAACCACTCTCTCAG
>NW_008597093.1:0-16740 GCF_000691845.1 Merops nubicus | reverse complement strand
TTCTATGATTCTATGATTCTATGAAGGTGGCAGTGTCCCACCTGATGCTCATATTTGTGGGTGGGCAGGTGACCCAGCACTTTCCAGAGACGCTAAATACATCCCAAACTCTACAAGTACACCTGCAAAACTGATTATTTCATATTAATCTAAATGTTTTTTAAGGACTCATTTATTAGCATTTGTGGCTTTTGTAGGCAGTTTGGTATTTCTAGTGCCGTGTGTAGACTTTGCCTCCTTAAAAGGAGCAGAAGATACTCCCCAAAGTGCAAATTCAACACGTGCCTCTGTTGCCCCACTAAGTCTAGACTGAGCAAACATTTTAGTTTCTATCAGTGTTTGTGGTCTGCAATTTAAAAAGCTGAGACAGATACAGGTTGGTCTAGTTCTTCTGTAGAGTGACTTATTACGAACACAGGCCAGGGACTGCACACTGCAGCAATACGTCTGACCCATGGAATAAGTACCTTCTAATATTAACATTGACCCAGGTGAATTACACAGAGATGCCTGCGTAATTATGCCTCTTTGAAAATCCTTTCAGTAAACATATATATGTATCAGTTATCTTTCATTTAAAGAATACAAAGTGCTTTGGGTCTTATTCCACTTCATTTACACTAAGGCGCTATTACCCTTCTGTGGAGGTGAAATTATACAGGGCTTCAACCTGGGGAAAATGACAGTTGTTTGTGTCCTGCAACAAACATTTCTGGATGCCTACAGTAGCATTTGTGGAGGTAATCACAAAATGAGTTACCACGGGGCCACAAACCTGGCTATAAATATATGCACAAATTCCATGTTTCCTGAAGCAGGAACTGCTATTTATTGTGTACAGCACCTGACACAATGCAGTATTGACCTGGTTAGGGTTCCTGTGCTGTCCTGCAGTGAAATGGTAAATAAAAGAGCAATAATGATATTTTCTCCTTTCATTCTTCACAGTGTTATTGCTGGGGTGATTTTGCTTAGTGGGTCCAATTAGAAAAGTTGCAGAGCTGTTATTGAATGCGAAGTATTTGGGAGAAGGAATGTTTCTGCCATTTGTAAATCTTGTCTCCCTTAAAACAAGGGACAGGTTTCTTGAAATTTTCTAAGAAAAAACCCTGTTTTGCACAAAAGTAACAAATTCTATGCAGTGCAAAAGGTCATATAAAAAAGCAGCAGGAGAACAGGATGCTGGGATAAAACACTGAGCAGATTTACTTCCTAAATTAACTTTTTTTCTCTCTCTTTTTTTTACTCTCCCTGGGACTTTGTGGAATAAGAGCATCTTGTGCTAGACAAAGGAAATGAAAGAGCATTAAGTACAAGTATACTGCAAACATGGTAGGCAAAATACTGGGGCATTTCTAAAGAAAACAAGCAAAAGACCCTAACAAGGAATGCACATTTAAGTGGAAACATGCAATTCAGCTTATCAGCAACTTTACATTTTATTCATTGTCAAATTTATTGGGAAGATATTAGGTGGACAAGTAAGTATATGTAAAAGCTGTCAAATATGATCAAGAAGAATGAAGTAATTGAACTTATGAGAAACTCATGTACATCTACCCATGCAAGTATGAAGTAGGGTTATTATACCTGACTACATATTTTCTGATTTTGAAGAGATTGGACTAATTCTTCTCTACCACAATTTTATCACAGTCTTCAGACATTTATTAGGTTCATATTTATCTGGTCTAAGTGCCTGATACTTCAATCTCTAGTATGAAAGTTTGGTTTAATACATGTAGGGGTCACAAATTCAAATGTTTGAGACATTTGAAAGAAGTTTTAATCAAAGACAAGCTTATCTCACTGCAGCAGCTAATGATTTGCTTGTACAAAGTGTTTGACTCACCAAGAAAAATCTATAGCAAGGCATAAAATGTCACGACATAAACACGGAAAACTTCGTTTAAGTTAACGAGAAAGCCCCGTACACATTTGTCACTTTGCTTTACCAGCTGGCCCTTCTGCTGCCCTGAGGCCTCAGGAGGACTGTGCGTTCATCTGCCCCAGGCCAGGAGGAGTACTGAGATGTGCTGGCGGGGAGACTTCCTCCCCAGGTCCCCATCTGCTTGGTGGTGGAAGTAGCTTATCCCACAGCTGGACAATACCTTCTGGCCAATACAAGAGAGGGCCAGCATCATTCCTTGCCTCTCCTTGCCCTTGCACATACCAAGGAGATGCATAAAGCACAGTTCTGACTTCGCTGCCCACTCTGCTCTTTTAGCCTCCTCCTCCACACGACTGTTTCTAATTTCTTGCCTTGCTGTCACACTTGCTGGGCATGCCCATTCATCCTCGGGTTCCTGTGGGATAAAAGGAGGGTTAAGCTACCTGTTTTCTATTTCAGGCAAGAGTTTCAGAGCCCCTTCCTGTCCCAGGTCCCCAGGATCCTGGAGGGCTCTCCCATAGCAACAGCACTCCTTCCTTCTATCTCTCTGCATGCATTCTCTGGATTTTCATCTGCAGAATGGAAAAAGATAAGCTTTGCCCTCTTTTCCTTTCCAACAGACAGTGGAAGACAACAAAGAGGGCTGGGAATTGTACAAAGGATAAGTATAAATATTATGGAAAAAGAGAAGAAGCTGCAAGATAGAGAAGTATATAAGTAAAAGGAAGAAAAATATGAAATGAGAAAGAGTGAAAACGAAGTACATGATACATGATCCCAAGTATCTATGTAGCTGAGGGTTCCACTTCTTAGAGTGATGTAACTCTTCAGGAGCATTTTGTGCTCAGAAACATTAGTTTCACAGAAAGCCTGCTGAAAGGATCACAGAATGTGCTGGAATAGCTGTATCTAAGTTACAGTTCAGGGAACAGGGAGAAAATGTCAATACAGCATGGTGGACTACAACACAATTCTACATTCTGCCTGGGATTGCTCCTCAAATACCTCCTACTGGATAATTTAAAACTTCAAAGATATATGACCAGGGCAGACAAATCGTATCCTCCTTTGCTTTTTCTTTATCATCTTCCTCACAATCTTCCTTTTAGTTCTTTGGGTCAAAAGGGCATAACTTCCTGTCTGCCTCCTAAAACCATAGTTGGTTTTATTTTGAAACAAGAATGAACTGAAGATTAATTTTGTTTTGCAGAAAGCTGAGCATGAAAACATTTGAAATGAATAGGAACAGAATTTGAGTGCTTTTATAAAGGGAAAAAAATGCAAGAAAAGTGATTCTCTCAGAATACTTGCAAAGAAGAAACAGATGTGAAAAAAATATAAATGTGAATGTAAAATAAAATCCAGACCTGTAAAACCTATTTTTTTTTTTGCAAAGAAAGCCAGATTTATTGATATATCCACAAAATATGGAAACAACATATTTGAAAAAGTGAAAAATAAGGTGAAAATACAGCATCATAGGCCTGTAAAAAAATCAGTGAAAAGAACAAAGTGAGTGAGGATTTGCAGAAGCCAAATAAATGCTGACATGACTTGAAGAGAGCAAATAAAACAATCCTAGCCAGCAAAAGGAAGCCTCTGCATCATGGCTAAAAAAAAAAAAAATAAATGTAGAGATGACAACTTCGAAAGATAATCTGTTATCTTCATCAAGAATTTCCGTGCTAAATTCTAATCCTAACGAGGCTGTAGTGTAACATTCCTGCAGCTGATCACTGTGCTACTTAAAAGAATGTTTGTTTATTTTCTATAAATCAGAGGCTAAGGCTGCTTTGAAGTTTCCAGATATTAACATCACATATACTTTACTGCAGTGTGTAGGTTGTTTCCAGGCTGAAAGGTTTAGAAAAGTGTATAGCTGATAGGCTAAGCATAAAATTAATCCAAATGAGAACTATAAGTTAATCAATCTAACATAAATGAGCTTTTTTTTTCTCACTATTTTGAGGCAGAACATAATAAACCCCCTGAAAACAGAACAGAAAAAAAACCCTGAAAAACCCTGAGAACAGAAAAATTGTGGTGTTAGAGGCTTCATCCTTATCTTTTGAACACTTAGCACACACAGCTACAATCCTTATTCCCATGAGCAAATTGATCCTCATTCTCAGTGAACTTTGATGTGCAAAATACAGGCTCACTCAAAAAATCTCAAGTATGTATCTGGCTAAAAACAGGGGCTTGATTTTTACCTGATTTTCCTCTTCACAGTTTTAAGACATGTAAGATGTTACATGCACAGGTACAGATTTTAATTCTTTCATGCATTAATCTTACAATATGCAAGATGTCAACTGCTGAAATATTGGCAAGAAAATGTGACAACAGTTTTGATTTTTTTTCCCCCCTGAGATTTCATTGTTGTCATTGACCAAAAAAAGGGAGTTCTTTAATTAGGACATCAGTGGAAGGTCTTTCTGAAACTTCCTTAGCAATGATAACAGATCAAAGCAGCCATTTCTAACCTTTCTTCAGTTCATATCTTACAGACCCATAATGCAACCCCTAGTGTCAGTAGCGTAATGTAGTCACATATAGTAGCACAATCAGTAAGAGCAACCCTGTACATAAGTATTAATGTTAATGAACACGGAGGTTCTGTTGCGTGTATAAGCCCACAAACAGTGAGCCCACAAACAGCTACATTTGAGGGTATAACTCCTGCTTTAGGATATTAGCACATATAGTGCAAGCTGTGAGATATAGCTGAACACCGTTTAAATCCTTCTCTTCTCTTCTCTTCTCTTCTCTTCTCTTCTCTTCTCTTCTCTTCTCTTCTCTTCTCTTCTCTTCTCTTCTCTTCTCTTCTCTTCTCTTCTTCTCCTATAGAATGTACTGTTTGCTTTACAGCTCTTCAGAGTAGACCTTTTTCACTCGGCATACAAGGAAGCTGGATATATTAGATCAAGTGTTTTTAATGTCCTTTCCATTGTTGATATTTTCTCTTCTATACCTTAGAAGAATCCCATCCCCACCTCCAGACAGATGACTCAGTGCAAGTCTTGTTTGAAGTCACTCAAATAACACATACTTGTTACAGAAGGACAGGGTGATCGATATCTTACCAGCAGAGATTGCCCTCCCCTTTTTAAGTGATTTGATTGAAAAGGTTAGCAGATAATGCCAGAAGCCCTCGCTTCAACACCCGGGGCTCCACCTTCTTGTCCTGTAAGCATAAATACATATTTTCCAGGCAGATGACCTCCTTCTTTCTCCACACATAGGGAGGGTTACAATACAGTAATTTGCAAATCCCTGCAAGATAATATTCCCTTAAACATTCTCACAGTTCAGCAAAGATCTTAAAACGCATAAGTAAGTTCTCCATTCCTGAAGCAAAGGGCTGTTAGCAATAACTGCTCATCACTTCCTGGTACCCTTGCTATGAGACCCAGAACATCTCAGTTGTTCCCTGTTTCACCTCACTCAACAGTCATGCGGAACTTTGAAGACAGGCAACAAAACAACATGTATCTTGGAAAAAAGGCATCAACTGTATTTTGGTAGAGCTCCATGGATATTAAGCAGTTTTGTGAGCAGAAGAATTCATTAAAAAGGACTGAAATGCTACAATTCCAGATTTTTGTTTGTGACTAGAAGTCTCTAAACTCGTATACCTATCTTAAAAGAAGCTGCCAAAGCTGCAGTGAGGCAAGACAGAGGTGATTCTTTCTGGGAGAAAGACAGGCATCGTAGAAGTCGCTGTTTCCTCTACTATACCACACATCCTCAAGGGCATCTGTTTCTAGATTATTAAATTAATCTTTAGCCTGTGATTCATTTTTGTTTCTTCACAAACATCAACTCCCTTGACAGCTGTTCTGCTCAACTAAGGAAAGTATCAAGCCCCAAAGGAAGGTTTTTGTCTATGGGAGAGAAATGGAAGTGGAGACTGTGCAACCCACAGGGGCAGACGCAGCCCTACTCTAAATAGGACTTACAGACATGATTTAGTGATGTGGCCCTCAAGTGCATGGAGGTCTTGCAGATGATGCTAACTGGGGAAGTACGGGGAAAAGGAAGGAAACCCTTTCAGCATCATGGTAAATGCCCAGCTAGGCTACCTCTGACAGGAGGCACAAGTCAGGATTCTGGCTTCACTGTTTTCAGCATTATACAGAGCACTCATCTTTTTGATGTGTCTTTATCTCAGCAAAATCCTCATAGAAACATACACGTAGATTTTTCTTTTTTTAATGTAATCAGATTATGAAATAGGTTTTCTGTGGTGAAAAAAATAGTTGTTTGGAGCTGCTTGTAATGAGGTTTAAACAAGCAAACAAACACAAAAATTTAGGCTCTGAAATAGCTGCTAAACTTTCAAGAGGCAGTTCTTTGCTTTCAGTAAAAAGTCTTTGACTAGAGCATCTCCTGTTCACTTCCACACAGCCCACATTCCCCTTGTGACACCACCAAGCTACAACTTAGTGATAAAAAAGTGCTAATGTAAGCATCACATGAAACCAATGACCTATGTGTCTCATAACTCCACTTTTACTAATGTTGGTTTCGGTACATAAAGGTTTCCACATGTCCTAGAGGAAGCCATGAGTTTACAGCCTTATGCATACAGGTAACTGGGGAAACTAGTTCAGAAAGCCACGGGTTCAAAATTGTTTATCTGGCTCTGCTCAGAACCCTCTGGAGACTGAAGCAAGCTGTTCACCAAGCTACTTGTTTATTTATTTTTTTTTCCCTCTATAAAACTCAGCTGAGACCACCTTCTCTAACAGAGCTGATCAGAAGTGTAACTGATAAATTAGAGTGAAATACATGTTTATTTTATTTTTATTGAGTTTTCACCTTGTTTTTAATGAATGTTGTTCTTGTTGAGATTACTAGCACGTGTCATTTTACACTGGTGCCCTCAAGGAAAGACAGCTCCTGCAGCCTCTGGGGGAAGGTATTAAACAGTTTGCACTGCTGGTGAGGTTCATCCAAAGAGCAGAACAGAGTTATCTGTACCTTCTGAAATGTGGTTTCATGAGGCTTTGATAGGCAAACCAAGATTATCTGAGAGAACCAGAAAGACCAAGGAAGAAAGATATAATGAAGGAGAAGCAGGTTGAAGATTGTTAAGTACCCTATTGTTTAACTGGCATAACACTCATCTCCAGGACAGTCCAGTATTTCCTATTAGCCTCTTGTGCAAGCTGGACAAGAAGAGGAGTGTGGCCTGCACTTGGCCCACAACAACTCCATGCAATGCTACAGGCTTGGGGAAGAGTGGCTGGAAAGCTGCTCAGAAGAGAGGGACCTGGGGGTGCTGATAGACAAATGGCTGAACAGGAGCCAGCAGTGTGCCCAGGTGGCCAAGCAGACCAACAGCATCCTGGCTTGTATCAGAAATTTTGTGGCAAGAATAACCAGGGAGGTGTTTGCCCCTCTGTACTCATCACTGGTGAAGCCATACCTTGAGTACGGTGTTCAGTTTTAGGCACCCCAGTACAAGAAAGACATCGAGGTGCTGGAGCAGGTCCAAAGAAGAGCAACTAAGCTGGTGAAGGGCCTAGAAAGTACAAGTCTTATGAGGAGTGGCTGAGGGAACTGGTACTATTTAGTCTGAAGAAAAAGAGTCTGAGGAGTGACTGTATTGCTCTCTACAACTATCTGAAAAGAGAGCAGCATTGGAAGAGGCTGCCCAGGGAAGTGGTTGAGACACCATCTCTGGATATGTTTAAAAGCCGTGTAGATGTGGTGCTTGGGGATATGGCTCAGAGATGGTGGTGTAGGGCTAATGGTTGGATTTGATGATCTTAAAGGTCTTTTCCAATCAAAGTGATTCTATGATACCTCTGTGGAGCTGTGCAAAAAACCAAGTTGTTCCAGAAAGAAAGAGATGAAGTCTGGCTTCCTACAGATTTACATATTTTGACTGGGTGTTTTGGTGCCTAATAAGTGCAAACTCCAATAAACTCTAATCACATGTTTAAGGCATATAACCATGACTTGTTGAGTTCCATTACACTTCCTCCTGATGTAGCTTTAACAGGGTTTTCTTTCCAAGAGCTACTTTTCATAGAATTTTCATGGAACTTAAAGTAATGTGGGATGGACCTTTGAGACCATTTCTGTCAATTTGGCTGAAATGGGAAAGCTGGGTTACCTGTTCTCAAGGAGAATTCATGGACACCATACAAACACATCAAAGTGTGCAAATCTACAGCCGCACAGCCATAGGTTCTCCCACCTTCACTCCCACGGTGTGTGATCACAAAAACCTATTTCCTTAAAAAAATGGGCTAAAGTTATTTCTGTCTTTTTGGGATTAGGAAGCCAATATTTATTTCTGAAACAACAACAAGGTTACGAAGCTGTCCAATGAAAATTCAGCACAACAGCAATTATTTCAGTGCAGTTCTGTTATTTTAGATATGAGGGAGCCTGAGCAGAACAGGAATTGGAGTCAAATCTATTAACCACAAAAGCAGAATGCTCTAACAGAATCATAAATTTTTGCCACATGCAAAAGTATATTTCTCACTGCTAACTGTCATTTTGTGATTTGCTTAGAAAAAATCACTCTTCCATTTGCAATGTCATTGTATGTTTTAGACACAGGGATTTTTTTTAGGGTTCATTCCTTGCCACATGTTAGCCTTCTGCTAAATTAGTTATTATTAAAGAAATATTTTAAATAGAAATAAAGGTCAGGCAAGAACATTGTAATATAAATAGGTATGTTAAATAAAATGTAAATAAAGCTGAAATTGATATATACTTAATATTTTGGTAATCAGCAAAGGCAGAAATTTAATTTAATGAATTTTCCTCGCTACATTCTTATTTTGCTCTTTGTACTATTAATTTTCTACAAGTCAAAACATTTCCCTTTATTCTGTTTGCCTTTTCAATTTAGCACAAAGGAAAGATAAACAAGCTAATAAAATATATACATTATCAGAAAAGGTGGAGAGGAAAATAAAAGACTGATAACTGTAAGAAACTTTTAACTCATCAGATCTCATCCACGAAGAAGGATGGGTTTTGTCCTCTAGTATTTTAAAGGTACTTTTTAAGACATCTATTTCCTACGTATTTCAAGGAATTGTCTGAAACCTCTGCATATTTTCAAAAGTGTCTACCTTTTTACAGTATTAAGTTTGGCAGCCCTGTGGGTCTTTTTTTACACACATGAAATTCATTTGAAATCAATAATCAGCTTGTTTTCTTATTTTCCCCATCTACCAGACTACAGAATAATTCTATTCTGCCTTGACCACCGTCACGCCTTATTGCTATTGCTAGGGAAGAACTGCTAAATGATCTAAATGAGAAACATACATATATATATATTTGCATTTATCTGTATGTAGGGTTATAAAATGCATTTCCACCATAGAGAGGAGCAGTACGATGGTAAACGCCCACACTGACTGCTCAGGAACATGATCCGTTAACATTAACTAAACTTTTAAAGTCCTGTTCCTTTATTTTATTCTAAGTATTGACTTTTAGAATGAATGAAGACTGAAACTCAGATCAAAAGCCCTTAGAGATTTCCTTATGTATTACTGGGAGTTAAAAAATTCCCGTGCAATTCCCACAAGGATGCAGACAGAGTCTGGACAGACAGCCAAGTGAAAAGTGGGAGCTAATGAATATTGCTCTAGTGTCAGACAGGTAAAGCACTCCCCTCTTCCTGTTAATTCAGTGGAAACAATGAAGAGAAAAACCCAACCCACGCTTGTCTTGTTTGGCTTAGACATGAACCCTTGATAAGACTCTGGAAAACATGAAACTTTGTAATAGATTTTAGCTACCTTTGGCTGAGAAACTCGTATATCATAAAAATGTAAAAAAAATAGTGGTGTACTTCTACAATCAATGTACATTCAGCTTGATATGTTGTAGATAACAGAAAATGACGGAGCTAAAGAATAATATAACATTTTTACTTGAATATTACATACTTTACATTTCTCTACGGAAAGGATATCCCAGCAGGAAGGAGAAAGGTGGAGCACAATCCCTGTAGCATTTCTTGTTCTGCATTGTACAAAACTTTGTAGGGACACAGGAAGAGGATACGGAAGTTTCTACAGGAAAACAGAGAAAAGTTCAAACATAAACAGCATCCAAAAAATTTACCAACAGTTTATAACATTTCCTTTTTCTCTTTAAATGCTTAAAGACACCTACATTAGAGTGCAGTTTACTATCCATTTCCATGTTTATGTATTTTTGCAATTTCTCTTGTGAAAATAAAACAATTTTTAGCATGAATTATGAAAGACATATACATGGAGGAATGATCTATTCAGTATATCGTCTTCCTTTTAATAGAACAAACAAGTGTCAGACTAAGAAGTTTATACTACAATCTGCATAGGATTTTGAAGAAACTTGGTACTGAACCAAAGTCCCCTTGAAGACCAACCACTTCCATAATAAACCCATGACTGAAACTCACTGAAGTCAAAAGAAGCTTGCCATAACCTCAATACCTTTTACACAAGGATGTAAGATCTTGCTTCAGTAAAGCTTCAGAATGTGCTTAAAACTAGTGTTGCATGCAGCTGAAATGTGGATGAGAAGATTATAGCCGAAGACATGTCCTCTCACTTGGGGCAGCCATGCTTCACTGGATGGTGTCAATGGTGGAATCCAGCCATGGTAGCTATTCCCACAGGTTTGCTTGAATTTATTTTGTGTCAAGCACAACATAAGAGTGCACGATTAACTCTTAATGTTTTTAGATTTTTAGATTTTGGCTTGTGCTTATTGGTTTTGTCTTTTACCAAGTCTGGTTATAAAGAAGACTACAGTTTGTATTAAAAAAACTTTCCATGTGGCATCTCTTGATAACACCCAGTCAAAACCACACAACAACAACAGCTGAGGCAATATTCATATAACCATAGTTTTGGCTGCACATCAGCAGTCTTCTTAGGAACGGTGACTGTCACCAGCATGGGATAAAAGGGTAATCAGATGGGCAAATGGGTATCAGCTTTTCAATACGCATATTTAAAGTACAGGCAGGACAGCAGTGCTGATCTAATATAGAGCAAAGCAGAATACGAAAGATGTGCAAACTGGGAATTTTTGGTGCAACAAGATCAAGTTTGCATTGCGAGCCTACATTACTTGAGTTTTTAGAAGGACAAAACACTGTCACTTTTAAATGGCTTAGATGTCAGTATGTCTATACTGAAAGCTTTTCATGCTTGGAGCTCAAATGTATAGCAAAAAAAAAACCCTCTGAAAAAAAAAACTCCTCATAGACAGCTGAAAAGTGATTCAACATTTCAGCTGCACTGAAGGCAGAATATGAATCTAAGGGTTATCTGTCTTCTAACTCCAAGCATCTGATTTGGGTGGTTGAATTATCAAGGAGGCTTCCCAGGATCCCTGCACACTCAGCAGAGAGAAGCAGGCACCTCCAGATCGCTCATATCAGAGTCCTAACTTACATGCTTTGAATTGTTTTCTGAAGTCTCTCTTACTGTTCATCAAGAAAAATGAGTGCATGAGTGCGCATGCACATGTAAGGTAAAGGTATTAAGACACATTGATTTTTAAACTTTTTTTGTGTGATGTGACTTAGAAACAGGATATTCTACAAGCAAAAGGCAGCTACAGTTATGCTAACAGCAGTCATTTCCTATAAGAAAAACAACATGCATGCACTTTATGGTCTGCACTAATGACTGGCTAAGGGATTAGTTTTGACTTCATAAAAACCAAGATATTTAAAAGATTTATTTGCTTATCCAAAGTGTCTTTTACATGAGGTTTATAATTATGGCTGTGGAGTATAAAATACAGGGAGACCTTTCAGAAAACATAGATTATTTTATTAGAAAACACACATCACCAAGAACAGGCGTAATTAACTTTAACTACGGACACAGTAATACAATCATTGGGACATCATAATCAAATACATGGTAATTAGAAGAGAAAAAATATGTTGCACCTAACTGAAAGTTGTTAAGTAAAAATGTCTCCCAGTGTGTGTGTCATACCGGGAAACACAAAAGCTATAGAAGGTCCCACGTTGAAGATAAAATCTGCCCAATTTCATTCGTCATCTAAAAATCTTAGAATTAGTGTGGGCTGAATGGAAATGGCAGTGAGTTGGGCTCCATTTGACTAAAAAGCATCTGAGAACAGTAAAGCAGTTTAATTATACTCAGATGCTATGGTGATACCTGGCAGTAGAAATACCTTGGTTAAGTTATATTTAGAAATTAGGTTAGAATGAAATAGACAGATGGGAGACAGGAAAAAAAAGAGACCGATAAAACACAACTACAGTTCTCGCTCAGACATTTAATTAATTAGCCTAGAGAAGAAAAGACTTGAAAGATTTGACAGATTTAAGAGAGGCACAGTGACCTCTGAAATAGTTAATCTTTGCAGGTAGATTAGACCTCACAGTTATGCAAAGATTTTCCCTGTTTTCATGGGTTGCTCATTTAGGTGCTGTCGGCTCCTTCAACACAGAGTGACATGACATTCCTGAAATGACAAAAAATTATAGGCAATTACACTGCACACAGGAGGTAATTCTTTATAAATCTTTCACTAAGAAGACAAACATAGTGAAATCATACACACAAAGTGATGCTTTTACTCAAAACATGTTGGGTCATGTGCTTTCTTCCACAACATACAAGGAAAGCAAAACACTCAGGAAAGCAAAAATGTGCCAGAGGAAGAGGAGTGTAAAAGCAGCAGTTTTCCCCCAGACTGTCCTTCCTGCTCAAGCACCACAGCCTTCCGGGGGTGGCTAGGGCAGAGGAGGAAAACCGTGCTGTCGCCGAAACATCATTCCCTTAAGACTGAAGACATATTTGTAATTGCAGCCCAGCAGTAATTCTCACTCACAGCCTCTGTCACGAGGGACTGGAACATGCTCCCTGAGGGAAAAAGAAGTCCCTGGGAGGATAGAAGAGGCTCCCGCTTTCTTGCCAAGGTCCTACCATCTGCACAGTATACTTGTTTCATGGTGAGAAGGAGCACTTAGCCCTTCCCCTGCCTCTGACAGGAAAGGTTTTAGCTTAAAACGTGCAGAATTTCTTTGTTCCAGAAAATGTGGTGTGGGGTTTTGAACCTTTTGATGATGACATGCAATTGTTTTTCCCACTAATCTGAAACAACTTTGAACAAGAGGTTTCTCAACAGTTCTGTTGATGTCTGCTATCTGAGACATTTCCTAAAGCTCACAGTTTTACTCTAGATAGCTCAGCAAAAGCCCAGGAAGAAATAATGCTTGCCAGGGAGCAACGTGCAGCCCAGTCTCTTGGGTTTCCATGGGTTTAGAGTCAGTGTTACACCCTGGAGGTAGCACTGTACAGTATCGCAGACAGCACTTTTCTTGCCAGTGAAGCTGCCTGTGAGATGAGATAAAACCGAGGACTGGACCACTTTGTGAGCAGTAGGGATCCCCTGGGACTTTTTGCAATAATTAAGTTGTTGGTTCTGATGCCTTTGTTTGTCCAGCGACAGTAAAGTGTTGAAAGAGAAAAGCCAAATCATTCACCGATATTGATGCAATATTTGCAAGGCATTTAAATTGTATGTTGGGAAGGGCAACCAAGAATCCTACTGTCATTCCAGCCCAGGTAATTAGTTTCTATATACCCACTTTCCAAAATCCCCTGGAAATCCCCTTGTAACCTGGCAGGTGGTTATTCAATTTAGAATTACTAGAAAATAAGAGAGAACAATGGTTAAGAGTGATTCTCCCACAGAATCTATTGTGTTAGTTGTCATAAAGGCAGACACAAATCTGGAGCCTCTTCATTACAGAGCCTGTAATCTAGAAAGAAATGCAAAATGGTTAGAGAGGGTGAAACAATGTATACATTCATGAAATATATTTACAATTAAAATATTAAATGAATGACAATTATTTCCAACTTCTTTCAACTTTGTTCTTGATAATTACACATAATTATAAGCATCTATGTACCGTTGAGGAAAATTGTGCACCGCAAAGTGACATTACAAATATTTAATTTAATTTAATTCAATAATTTAATTACAGTGGGACTCAAGGCTCGGCGTGAAATGACACTAAAATCTAGACTAACAGAGATAGGAGCATCAGCCTGAAGAGCTTAAACAGAGATCTGGAGCACAGAAAACCTACCTTTATTTTTCTGTTTCCTTGATTTAGGTTGGTTAATTACAGCAGCACATGAGATTTATGAACAGCTTAAAAATACGGTGGAAACAATCTGAAAGGACAGACAAAGCCTGGTTTCTTAATTGATGTAATCTAATAAAAATGAGACAGAATTATAGTTGCTATACTTAGGAATGCTTTGGGGCAATTTTTTTCAACAGAAGGACAGGTTTATAAATACAGGCTCTTCTACAAACTCCACTATCCCTAGATAAACAGGACACAGAGACATCCTGGGTGCATGTGTTTGTTCAAGGATCACCTGAACCCATCAGATTAGGACTTTCAGCAGCAGTAACCTGCTTTACTGTTCAAAGGGGGGCTGTCTCTAGTTACACTTAGTCCTTTACGAATGCAACAGCTGTTGTCTGGACCAACTCTGAGCAAGGGACAACCATATCCAAAGGTAAAGCCCCAGATTTCACAGCTTGAGGACAGGACTAAGGCTTTATGATTAACAGTTGTAATGATAATATGTGCTGATGAATGGATGTGAATTGAGACACAGAAGTTAGCCAACGACTATACTAAAAACAGAATTAGCATTTTTATGACTGCATTAACAAACAGGTTTTCTAAGACATTGCTTTTGCAGAATAAAAAGGCACAATACACAGTACAAACCTGCAATTTTCCTCATTCACCATCTTGTATTTTTGCATCAGCAAATCCTTTAGGACAACTAAAAGTCTAGATTAATTTAGCCAGGCAAATGTCACAGATGAGAGAGTTCTGGCAACTGTTCTGTAAAGAACAATGTTTTTATCAAGCACATAGATGTAGTTTCCAAAAATATTTTCCCAATGACATCCATAGTGCTAGAATCAGTCGCCCTGGCCAAAAACTCCCATTTTCTTCCGTATCCAGCAGAGCATTCTGAATTCCTCTTGTTTCCAACCTGGTGGCTTTATTCCACTAAACAAGTTCTGCGTTTTCTTCTCCAGCATCTGTAGGGTTATATGAAGAGCCCTCATCCAGTGGCCACCCAGCCTCCAGCTTTATTTAGGTTTCTACCTCACTATCTAGACAAATAAGTCCCGGTGCAGTAAAAAAGATTCTAGTGCTGTTAACCAAATTAAAGCATAATAAATAAAAGAAACATTAAATTTTAAAACATCTTTTTAAAGGCATAGTGTTATTTACTTTTTGTGAGTCACAGTAGTTTTGAGAGTTTATTCTCTCAGATTCCTACACCAATAACTGGCCAAGGCAACTCTGGAATATCTCTGCTTTGTGTCTTGTTCACAAAACCAGTGAAAGATAAACGTGGAAGATGAATGCTGGTAACCCCAGTTCTCAGGCCAACATTGCATTGTGGCACCATAAAAGCTCCTCTGGCTGTCCTAGGTCGGCAAACCTGGCTCTTCAGTTGTAGTTCCCAAACAAAGATTGATTCCCGTATCCTAAAACTAAGGCTTACAGCAAGGACTTCATCTACTGTGCATTTTATTCTAGAAACTATACTACCTCCAGTTAAATATTTTAATGTTTCTTTATTTGGGAAACACAAAATGAGGATTTAGCAGACCTCACATCTGTATTCTAAAATTCAGAACAACTTCTCAAAGGGAAAATAATACAGGAATAATTAAGGAAAATAATAAAGTTTCATAATCTGGTGTTCTGGTATTGCATTATTCTTCCTCCCCCATGGCATGCTAGGAGGTGAGAAGGAAGAAACCTGATGGACTTCCACAAGACACAATTTGCTCACTGCCAGCTGTTCAGATGCTATTGACTAATGCTTAGTGGCCAGCTCCAATGATCTTTTAAAGTCCACCAAAGCATACGTTTTTTTCCCAATGACATTGAAAGCAACAGCCCAATAGAGTGATAAAAAATAATCATAGCCTCTGTGTCATTGCATGTTAAGAACATTCTGAGCTGAAGTTATTGTGCTGGAATGATACATCTTGATTGTTAAAAGAAATAGCAGCACAATATTGATTTTAAAACATTATGCACTGGACAGACAAAAGATAATGTCACTCACACTGAGAATCTCCAAATCAAGTTAGAAATAGGCAGTACAATGCAGATATTTCAGATGCAAGAAAAGTCATAAAGGATGTAAACCATTGGAAATGTGTCCCTTTTAATGAATCAAAGACAACTGTTTTGATCTGAGGTCTGCAGCTTGAGGGACAAAATCTACATCCTATTCAGTAAACTACCACTGGTCTGTCTCTAGGACATGATATGGAGCTGGAAGATCCAGCCTGGATTTGACCATCTGAGTGCTCCTTCATTCTTGGTATGTCATTGTCCCTCAATTTCTCTCAACGTTGCCATGCCATGTTGCGCTGCCTCTGCCATTTCGCTACAGAAGTGTGAATTTTAGGTGAGCTCCAGGTCGGGAAAGTGGCCAGCGCATCCAGCGAGCTCCTGCCCACCACCAAGCCCTGAGCCTCCAGCGACCAGACGCAGAGGTGCCCAGCGCTTCTCTCTCCGAGCCCCCAGCTCGGTGTTTTCCCCCGGGCGGGGGGGGGGGGGGGCCCCCGCCTCTCCCAGGGCCAGCGCCTGGCCCAGGCCCTGGGCGATGCTCCGGAGGACGGAGCGCCGCTCGCAAGCGCTTCCCGAGCATCTCTGGAGGATCGCCCTGGGAAAAGCGGCCGTGCTCCTGCGGAGCCACCCCAGCCCGCTCGGTAGCCGCGTGCGGCCGGTGGGCCAAGCGCTGGGCTGGTGGGAA
>NW_008597092.1:0-2695 GCF_000691845.1 Merops nubicus | reverse complement strand
CTCTTCCTAATGACAATCAATAAGCATCATGGATAAAGGCACATATCAAACACCCATTTCCCTGCTTGTGATCTAAGGCTCTAAGTGAGGAACTACTAAATCTTAATATAAATAAGAGAGTGAGAAAGTAACGAAAAGAAAAGAAAAGAAAAGAAAAGAAAAGAAAAGAAAAGAAAAGAAAAGAAAAGAAAAGAAAAGAAAAGAAAAGAAAAGAAAAGAAAAGAAAAGAAAAGAAAAGAAAAGAAAAGAAAAGAAAAGAAAAGAAAAGAAAAGAAAAGAAAAGAAAAGAAAAGAAAAGAAAAGAAAAGAAAAGAAAAGAAAAGAAAAGAAAAGAAAAGAAAAGAAAAGAAAAGAAAAGAAAAGAAAAGAAAAGAAAAGAAAAGAAAAGAAAAGAAAAGAAAAGAAAAGAAAAGAAAAGAAAAGAAAAGAAAAGAAAAGAAAAGAAAAGAAAAGAAAAGAAAAGAAAAGAAAAGAAAAGAAAAGAAAAGAAAAGAAAAGAAAAGAAAAGAAAAGAAAAGAAAAGAAAAGAAAAGAAAAGAAAAGAAAAGAAAAGAAAAGAGAAAAAAGAAAAAAGTATCACCACACATGGACCAGCAGTGTTGAGGCACAGTCCTGGTCCACAGGTGATGTGCTAATACTGATTCTTCCATGTCTTAAGTTTTTATAGAGATTTGTCCTCCTCTGGTGGAGTCTCTAATTTGCTGGGTGGTCGCTAAGTTGTGCATGCATATTATGGACTTGAAAATCTTCTCAAAATGAGGGACATGACATTTAATGGGGTCTTGGGTGGTCGTTTTGATCAAGTACTCCCATAAATAGGCAGATCGGCATAAAGTGTCTGACTGGTATTTGACCCTGTCTGAGCACATGCTCTGTTGGTGTCAGGAGAAGTGTTTCTGCTGGGGCCCACCAGCTCCTCCCATATCTCCACCACAGAGCAAGAGAACCGACTCTGCCCACACCTCCACCACACAACCTGTAGTTGTATAATTCCAAGGCAAATTTGCCTTATCATCCTTGACAAATACAGAATGTAATATTGAGGCTACTTGTACAGTGATCTCTAATTTTTTTTATTTTTTTTTTCCAGTAAGATACAAAGGTCTGATTCCATAATAAAACTAGTTTGTTTGTTTTTTTGTTGTTTTGGGTGTTTTTTTGGTGGGTTTTTTTGGTTTTTTTTTGGTTTTTTGTTTTTGCTTTTTTGGGTTTTTTTTTGGTTTTTTTTTTTTTTTTCAGCTACAGTGACAGCTTCACTACTATATTCCTTTTTTTTTTACATTTCCTGGTCACTTGTAGGAAGAGAACTGTCAGCTTGGTGCAGCCATTCACGCAGAAGAGTTCCTGTGTATTTTAGAGTGCTAGTTGTGGTACAACAGATCAGAAGCAGGGGGCTCCTACCCCCTCTAGGCATTTGTCTGTGCCGGAATCTCCTTTAAAACAGTTGGTGTCATCTGATTTATCTCAAACTCTGCTTACTCCATCTCATTTTGTCTTGTTATCACCATATGTCTGAAACTGTCAGTTAGCAAGTAGTTTCAAAAGATTGTCTTCCCCACCGTGCTTATGCTTTTTAAGCATTCTATTACACAAATAATAATATGCAGTTTCACCATCTATGCCGTTAAATTTTCAAAATTATTTCAATAAACTAAAGGCTACTGAATTATTTTGGAAGCAATTTACATTGCCATATAGTTTTGTAACTGGTTTGCTGCGTAAATTAGAAATTCGTGCCACATAAATTAAGTCTAATGTGTTCTACAGGACCAGGAGTCTTGATATTACTCGGTTCATTTCATCAGCAGAAAATATTTCACCCTTCACCTGGCATAGGATCCTGATGAATTAGATGTCAGCAACTTGGAAGTTAGTTTCTGCTGATGACCGATAAATCCAGCCTCAAACTATACAGTGTTAAGCATACTTTCTGAATCACCACAGTCGTGCAGAAAACAATTCTGTATATACAGTATGTCTCTCATTCTTATTTCTTTTGACAAGATGAGAGATAGGTATTCTGTAGAAGGATCCTTACTCTCATTAAAGACAAAAGGAAGTGCAAAGCTAAAGAGGAATTTTGGAGGCTATACCCTGCAGTGTCCTCTGTGAAGTCACAACAACTGAGTTAGAAGCCAATATTGAACATCAGCGTAGCTATCCATAGCTTCCAGAATAGCAGTTCACAAGATTTGCCGATCAAATGAGATTCCAGGTCTTTATTCCATGATCCAGCACCTACTGACCAGCCAGGCACAAACACATCATACACCTCAGTTTTCCCTTTTCTTGTTGTGCAGCTTTAGTTTTTACAGTAGTAATAGAATCATAGAACAGGTTGGGTTGAAGGGGACCTTTGAAGGTCATCTAGTCCAACTGCCATGCAGTGAGCAGGCACATCTTCAACTAGGTCAGGTTGAACAGAGTCAACCTGAACTTGAATGTTTCCAGGGCTGGAACACCTATCACCTCTGTGGGCAACCTGTTCCAGTATTTCACCAACCTCATAATACAAATTTTCTTCCTTATATCTAGTCTAAATCTACCCTCGTTCAATTTAAAATCGTTACCTCTTATACTATCACAACAGGCCCTACTAAAAAGTCTCCCTATCTTTCTTTGAAATCCTCTTTAAGTACTGAAAGGCCTCGATGAGGTCTTGCTGGAACCTTCTTTTCTCCAGGCTGAAAAACCC
>NW_008597091.1:0-2764 GCF_000691845.1 Merops nubicus | reverse complement strand
ATATTTGTACATATTCTATTGTATTATCATTATTACTATTACTATTCATGGTAGTACTTCACTATGGAAGTTTTTCAGCTACACTCACTTGTGAAGTTTTCTGTATGTGTCCTTGAAGTGCTGAGGTTAAATCCCCAGCCTGATGAGGGTTGGCGTATGGGTGGTATCCACAACCAGGCAAGAAAGATCCTCCTGTTTGGTTTTCACCCAGGGTCTGGCCAGCCTTGGGTGGGAACTGATTAAGAGATCACCACTAGGTGCCCCCACCTTCCACATTAACTTGGACTCAGGGCATGAAGGCACCTCTATAAGAACTGACTGCTTACAATGAAGTTGTGAGCTTTAGCTGATATAGTGTGTGGGGTTTTTGGTTAATGAAACGGTTCCCTGACTACTACATAACTGGACTCCTTGTCTGGCTGGTTCTATCTACTGTGGTATGGTTTTGGAGTCAGCTTGCTCCCTTCTTCACACAATATGCTGTGAGTAAGTGCATTAACTCATTCTTTTCTCTGGTGGTGGGCCACCTTGCATTTCTGGCATATGGCTTAAGAGTAGAGGGAGGACTTTGGTTGCTGGTTTCCCATTAATGATACTGTCCTTCTATGTTGGGCAAGTGATCAGTGGAAAAAAAATTGGTTTTGTTGATAGTCCCTCTGAAACCCTTGACTGAAGAGACCCTTCATGTTGTTAGCCCTTGAATGGGCCAAGTTTGCTGGACAATATGTATAATAGGAGGGTCAATTAGGAGATGCTGAACCTTGGGATATGTGGGATATAGAACACCCTCACTTGGGGAAATTCTTGGAGACAACATGAAAAGGGAGAAGTAGCCAGTATAGAATGGGCCAAGTTTGCTGGACAATATGTATAATAGGAGGGTCAATTAGGAGATGCTGAACCTTGGGATATGTGGGATATAGAACACCCTCACTTGGGGAAATTCTTGGAGACAACATGAAAAGGGAGAAGTAGCCAGTATACTGAGTTATGTGCAGCATATATGGCTTTAAAATAAGAGGATTTAGGGGAATGTCATCTATACACTAGTTCTTGGTTGATGGCTAATGAATTGGGTACTTGGCTAGCAACATGGGTAGTCAAGGACTGGAAAACCTATTCCAAAGACGTCTGGGGCGAAGAAGTCTGGAAGGATATTTGGGAAATACTTCAAAGAACTAAAGTGACTGTATTTCATGTTGATGCCCATAGTAATATAAACTTGCTAGAATGACTTTAACTCTCTCACTGACAAATGGGCAAAGATTTCCCAGGCTGAATTGGAGTTCCCTCAGGGGCAGGACCATGAAGGCTTGCAGAAATGGGCACACCAAAAATGTGGGCAGCTTGGGGAGAAGGCCACTTACAAGTGGGCCTGAGAGTGTGGCATAGTAACATCACTGGATATGATCAAAACAATAATTGACTGATGCCCTGTATGCCAGCACACTCATAAAGATCCGGTGCCAAATATTGTGAGAAGAGAACTGGGGAGAGGGCAATTGCTAGGAAAAGTTTGGCAGATGGAATACATTGGATCTCTACCCCAGGACTGAGGATGTAAGTGTTTTTGCATGGCAGTAGACACATACTCTGGATATTTGATTGTTCATCCCTGTTAAAAAAAAAAAAAACAAACAAAAAAAAACTACTCACCATAGTAATATTGGTACCATAGCTATAATGGTCTTGTACTATGGAATCCAATTACAGTTTCAAACTGAGAATGGGTCTCATTTTTGAAACAAATTTGTCCAACAATATGCTATTTTTATATACCATATTATCCACAAGTTGCAGGATTGATTGAATGGATGAATGGGCTGTTGTAGGAGCAGTTAAGGAAGCTAGGAGATGGAAACTATCCAGGTGGAGAACTCATCTCACAGATGCACTGCATACTCTCAACAACAGGCCCATCAGGGAGATGGAGACTCCCGTGATGTGCATGACTACACCTAACTTGCAGGTACAGCCTTGTCATGGTCTGGTAGCAGTGGGTACCAGGTCAGGATATCTGTGAATTTCTCCCCACCCAAAAGGACTGGAGAGGATTATAGACGAGGCTGAGACAATCATGTGGTGCTCGTCCCTTCAGGGTAGATTGAAAATAGCCCTTTGCCACACTCAAGAATTATTACTGAGACCAACATTCGATATATGGGTTTTGTAGTTTATTAAGGGTTAACAATGGTTGGTGATTGAGAGTTCAAAGGTTCAGAATTACCAGTTCTTAAGATGGTGTCGATAGGAAGTCTGAGGATGATGGGATCTGTAGTTTTAGGCAACCAAAATGGCCGACAGAGTCTGAGGATCTTGTGTTACTGCAGCCTTATGGGTAATGTAGTCCACAGTCAAAATGGCGGCTTGCAGGGCTTGGCAGAGTCCCCAGCAGCAGAAGCAACACTGTTGCTTTAAGCAAAACCTTAGAGAAGCACTGATAGGTGAGGAATGAGAAGAATGTAAACAGCCGTGGGAGCTGCAGCTTCACTCCCAGCTCGAGCTCCAGCAGCTGGGGGTGGGGGAGATACTTCCGGGACAGTTCGGCTCGACATGTCTCAACCCCTTTCCCAGCCCCTTTTAGCTCTGTTGAAATCCCAGACGAAACCAAAACCCAGCTTACCCAGGGTCGGAGAGGGTGCTCTCTGAAGTGCTCTGTGCAAGTCCAAGATGGCGAATCTGAACGAAAACGAAAGTAACAGTTTTTATACTGCCTCTTATCCAGATTAGACTTTTTCACGGTTTTCTATAGTAGTTCTATTCC
>NW_008597090.1:61720-79470 GCF_000691845.1 Merops nubicus | reverse complement strand
AAAATATGTAAGAATATATATATTCTTGAAATCTTCTATAAATTCTATGATTCTATGAAATACATTAATTCTGTTAACTTTGCATTTCAACTTTTGAAATCCAGAACAAGTTACAGCTTCTGATAGCTTAGCTGCAAATTGTCTTCAAAAATGTGTAAAGTAGTCCCACTCTAGTGAAGGACTAGATCCTTAATGTCCAGGAACCCTCTGAGCAAAACTAAGCCGAAACTTACTTGAAGTGAAATGGAAGATCAACTGAAGTTTATGGAACTTTTATATGGTGAGTTTAGAGCTTCGTAGTGTTATTAGGCAGTTCATGGAGATGCATTGGAGTTGGATAGGCAATCTGTATCATGTGACAAAAAGAATTTTGTCACAGTAATGTGACAGTGTGGTCTCGAAACTTCTTGTGGTCTTGAACAGTAGCTCTGTAGTCTTCGGGACGAGATTGTTCCCCTGAGTACTGTCAGCTGATGTTGACTCTGTTAAGGATAAAACACTGAATTTTAATTGGTAAATATAATACTGTTTCTAAAGCATAAACTGCTACTATATTTATTAAAAAAAAAAACACAACCAAAAACCAAACAAACAACAGCTCGTCAGTGACCAACTTTGGCTGCTTTTGCTTATTGTCTGTTATCGATTACCTCTGAAGTTTTGTACTGCTTTCCTGGGGAGAGTGAGAAGGGAAGGCTCCGAGAGAAAGCGAGTTCAGCAGTCTCTGGAGTAATTCACAAACTGTTGAGCAAGCCAGGGTTGTCTAATTCACTTATGTTAAGAAAAAAAGAAGTGTTCACACGTTGCCTTTAACCAGCACTGCAATGCTAAGGATTTTTCTGTAGCACTGCAGTCAGTATGTGTGTTTTATGTGGGCATATTTGGTATCTTCCTGTTTCCACCTCTTCAACGCGGATGGAAGGTTGATTCTTAAAAAGGAAGCTTTTCATAGCAATTCAACATAGATTGACATCAATAGAGGTCAGGTATTTAGAGTCCAGTCCAGGAAGATGCTGGGGGTGTCTTCATTGCATGTGCATGCAGTGCCTGTGAAATTCTGCAGAAATGAAAAGGACTCAATTAGCCCGAAAGGACTTGCTAGCCTTTAGGGTTTGGTCCTAAAACAGCTTATGCATGATGTGAGCTGGGACCTTATACTATCTTAAGGCTGCTTTTCTGCAAGAAAGTCACAAGCAGACACTGATGCCTCTGTATTTGAAGGGTGCTTTTCTGTCTGGTGCTGCAGACGGTAGCATAAGCTCAAACCTTGCTCTCTGCTGAGGGCGGAATAGTAGAGCGGGTAACAGCATGTGCTTTACATTATGTCTAGAGGTACATTAATGGAAAAATCTTCCAGCTATTTAGCGTTTGTCTGGCTGATACATGAAGTATAACAAAACACAGTGGCATGTTCAATAGGAAAACTAGTGTTTCCTACTTGTGTGTTTTGTTTAGGTTTACACTGCCTGCATGCTTGTCTCAGTGTGTTTCTAGTTTAGACCTATAGAATGGTTTAGGGATACACTGTGTATGTTAGAGCACTCTTTCAGAAAACATGAACATGTGCAGAATGTTACCTAAATGCAGCTTTTGCAGCTGAAAACTGAGTATGTGATTGTGTACGTATGTACATCTCAAGCTTTTATCTCATAATTTATTCTGCCTTCCAGAATTACTTTTTTCTCCTTCATACATAACTAGCTTATTGTGAAGGAAAGGGTGACAGTGCTTTTGGTAGTTCAAACCATTTGCTGCTACTTTCTTAACTTGAAGGGATAACTTGCCCCAGTCTTACTGCTTGTCTGAAAGCATTGCTGCATATGTGGAATGGGGAAAGCTGAAACAAGCTTTTTAAGAGCCCTTCTGACAGCTAGCCAATGAAAGGTTGTCAAGCTTTTACTGAGTCCTCAGTAGAAGCTCAGTAATATTATCATCTTAATGTGGCAAGTATGTTTCCTTGCTTGAAACACTAAGTTGCACATCTCTTTAGAGAAGTCTTCTCAGCTCCTTTTGTAATAATTTTAAATATTTTTTCCTTCATAAATACCAGTTTAACCACTTCCCAGTTTGAGGAGTTACTGTAAAAGTGACAGTGATCTAAATGGTCATGCACTTTTATCCAAGTTATATCAAAGACTCATGTTTTTTGTACTTTTCTATTCCAAATTTCACCATAGGGAATCAGAAATGCCTGTATGTTTAGTTTTATCTTCTAATACAACGTACAGGTGTTACTAATATATAGAGAACATGTAAATAAATACTTTTAGAGCTACAGAGGAATCCTTAATATCAATAAAACCTAATTAGTTTTAGTTGCTGCATTGGATGAGGAAGAGAGCCAGAGGTAAGAGGTGGTCTTTCCTCCGAAGCGTTGAGCTCTTACACTTACTTTACCAAGGACCCTGGGAGTGAGCTTACTGTTGTTATGTGAGGAGTTCTGACGCAGGTCGTTGTAGTTCTGCTGACAGAAGCTAGCCTGGGATCTGGCTTACTGTCTTGGCCTTGTAAATTGTCAGGTGCTTGCTTATCTTTTGGTTCTGGTTGTTGCAGCAGTACATGGCATAAAAAGAAAGCAGATCAATTTGTCATTTTAAAGCTTCCTAAAATGCTATTGTAATGCAATACCAGTCTGCTTTTTTTAGGAAGCTGGATTCTAGATCTAGATGATGTGCGGCTATTGGAAAGCATTCCCTATATTAGAAAGGGATTATTGCACTTAAACCAGGTTTTGTTCTTGGAGGGAATAGTGTAAGACTAGAAGTAAAATCTAGGAAGTAGTTCTCAGAACTAGGAAGAGAGTGTGTGTGTTTTACAAAAATCAGGATTTGGGAAACAGTTCGGTCCCACTGCAAATGCAGAAATAGCCAGGCATAGACTTGGGCAAGAAAGAGTTGGCTTGGATTGTTAACTTTTTGAATGAAGCAGTTCCTACTATCTAAAGCCTCACCTTGAGTGTGTGGCAAAGGTTTACATCAGTGTAAAAGGCTAAATCCTTTGGGCAAAATCATACAAAGTTTCTCTTTTTCTCATGTGTTGAGAAAAAGACTCTCTCACTCTCCTTTTGGCTGCCAAGGAGCTTTTCTGATGCTGCAAGTGACCAACAGTCCTGTTGTGCTTTTTTTTTACTGCTTGTGTTTTTAGAAGTATTACAGATGCGTGCCCTGCTTGCTAATTTTTGAAACTGCTGTAGCCAAAGGACCGTTAGCTGTTGTTTGGCTTTTACTATTTCTCCTACATGAGTGTGCAAATATTTACAAATACCAAAGGAACACTGGCAGAAAGTAAACAAGAATTTTCTCCCTATCTTAAGATCAGAACCGAGAGCTGTCTCTTACTCTGACAAGTTGTTTAGATGTTCAGCTTACCTAATTGTCAGGACTCTTGTGCAATCTTAGCCTCCTGTTGCACTCCTGGGGGAGCTTGGGTGTGAGTACCTGTATTCTTGGGCTCAATTTAGCCTTTCCCACCTCCTGCTGCCTTCCCCCACGTTCCTGAGATGCTGATCACTGTCCTGCCCAGGAAGTACGGCTATCGCTCATCTCCTGACTCACCCCGATCCTCCACCTTCTGATTTCCACCTCTTCTCTTACCCTCATCTCTTTAAAATTGCAAATGCCCCTTGGGGAGACCAGGGGTGCAGTCATGGCCTGGCAGTGCATGGCATCAGTTCTCTCTGGTTGACTAAGTCATTACTGTGGTAGAAGAAGGTTTCTTAGTCTAATGCATTTCCACACAATGAACCTTGCAGGTATTTTCTGCCTATTTGATTAAATATACTTCATATGAATATGTGAATGGTTTTGGAGTTGTACTTGCTATTGTACATGAAGCAGTCAATCTAAACTCAGGGTTTTTATGTCAATAGCCTAGGAAGGGGAGTGTGGTCAAGGATATTTTTTCCAAAGACACAGCAGCATTTAACTGGCAGTAAAACCATTGGTGGGTTTGGTTTGTAAACTGTAAACTGCATTTCTAAAAACAATAAATCTGAATTGATTTTTTTTTTTTTACATTGAAACGGAAAATGTCTTTTAAACAAAGCCTATGGGAGAGCTGACAAGGGAAGCAGTATTGGTAATTGGAGCATGAGTCAGTTATCATCAGAAGTGGTGCTTATTGGAAAGCATACGTAAGAGGTGTTTTTGAGTATGAAGAATCACCTACTAACATCACTTAGTAAATCTAATGACTAAGTGTTATTTTTAAAGTTGAAGCCAGATGTTAGCAGAGCTTGAGCGTGCTTCATGCTCAACACCATTCTGGAAGCATGAAAAGGACTATAAAACAGGTCCAGTGCTCTGCTGTCCTATCAGCTGGGTGATTCTTCAGCTGCCAAAAGCGTCTCTGGTGAAAGCCACTTCTGGCTGTTGGGAACAGTGCAGAAGGCAAGGGCTTTATACTCTTGGGGTGGGATGATGATACTTTTTTTTTTTTTTTTTTTTTTTTTTTAACTTACTTCATAAAAAAAAGTAACATAAATGGTTTATGCAAAAGCATGTGCTTCCAGAAGCTATTTTGATGCTTTATTCAGCAGTCTGGAGTCTGGATGAGAGTTTTTTTTTAGTCCTTCAAACAGGACTAGCAATTGTGTAGCAACTCGCTGCACTTGTCTCTGTGCAGGAAGTGAGAGGTTTTTTCCTTGCCAGCTCAGAACCACTCACTGAATCACCTTCATCAGCTGAGCCTGAGTCTGTAACCAGTTCTTGGTCAGCCTTGTCTAATTTATGTGTTGAAGTCATATTCAAGTCTGAACTATATAGCCTGATACCCTTTATAAAACATGTCAAATGTTCTTAACACTTGGGATTTTAAATATTCCATGCTTGTTTCTTATGAAATAATGTGCTGCCAGATGTTTGATCCTGCACCTAGGATACTCTTCTGTTTCCAATCTGACATTCCGCATTTGTGAGGCTTTAAATTCTAGGCAGATTACCAGTCCATGCTGTTCTTCTGCAGTGATTTATGTCTTTTCCTGTGCTTTGAGTTCTATATTTCTAATAGCAGAAATACAGAAAGATGGAAGTTGGGACCTCTAGTCAGTAGCATATTTGCAGTGCCAAGCAGTAGTCAAGAATTCATCTCATCTTGTGCTCTGCTTTTTTTACTGCCTTGAAGGATACAAGTCTGCACAAATGCTGAGGTACTTCCAAATTTGCTTTTGCAGTAACTTTTAACTCTTAAGTTATTCCCATCTTTGTAAAGAAGTGTGCTGATACAAAGTATAATTGAAATTCTTTAAACAGGTGCTGCCAACACATTTAAAATCCTTTGTGTTGCAAGCCATGTACAGTCTGAAATATCAATTGGTTATGGAAGTATTACTGGTCTGGGGATTTTGTAGGAAGATGCCAAGGACAAAAGTCTACCTATGTATTGTAAACATCTCCAGCATTAGGATTCTGTTAGCTCTTGGGCTTTGAACTGTTGTGGTGATTCTGGCATGTATTGAACACCTTTTGAGCACTCATTTTGGACTATCTTATTGCAGATGCTTTGGTGTATGAACTGGAAGATACTTCATTTGCTAAGTGAAAGTAGTGTTCTTGAGGCATAATTGAAGGAGTACTTTTATTAAATTGAATCTTAAAGGCATTTTGTAGTACTCAAAAGCAAGTGCATACTTTTAATGTTTGAGTATTTGTTTTTGCTTTCAGTATTTGAGAAGAATTTGGTTTGTCTGTTTATCAACTGTGAAAGAATTTGTTTTCATGTACTGCATCCCCAGCTGTACTCAGTATGTATCTAAAGAAAGGGTTATGTGGAAAAGTATGTACACCAATAATTGAAAAATCATATTTCTTCATACAGATATACTTAAGTAGGGCATTTCAAACTTGGTGAGATTCATTCCAGAAAGAGAAAAAAGCCTGTCCTTGCTTTCTGAGGACAGACGTACTAGCTGTCTAGTCTGAATTGATAGTGCTACAGTATTTCCTGGTAAGGCAAATGAAACATGGATTTGCAATAATTATTTCTGCTGTCTTGTTACTGGCACTTAAAAATTGCTGTCTCAATATTTATGATCATTTTGAAAGAGCTAGTGATAGGATGTGATCATCTAGGGATAAGCTAATTCACAGGAATCCACCATTGTATTAGGCTTCTGTATCCTGTTTAGTACTGTAATTTGTTGATTATTGATAGTACAGTTTTTATGGAAGCAAGTTATACTGACATGGTACTCCTGCTAGGAAACTTTCCTACTATAGTTTGAATTAGAAATGTGGATACTGTGGAAACTGACGTATTACAAAGCATGATTTTATTGCTTACAGCTTTTGTACCATATAATCTCTTGCTGACACTGTTCTTGTGTGAACTTGATTAGCTACTGGATTCTGAATTGCTTTAATCCTTGAAAACAAATAGTTGACTTTATTAAATAAAATATAAGAGTCCCACTAAGAGCATAATTACCTCAAAGAGATTCTTCCCTCCCTCCCACATCTTAAGCATAGTCATGTTTCTGGGACTTGATGCTGTATTGTTGGTAGTCTCTAAAGCCTTTTTCAGTGCTTCCCCTCAACTTTAAATATATGCTGGCAGCTACTATATTGGTCAATAATTGCTAGATTCAGCAAACCAAAGACTCCTACAAAAACATTCCAGTCTTTGCAGTAGAAAAGTCAAAATAATATCTTAGGTTAGGGCAGTTCATATGTTGTCAGGTTTTGAGGGTGTTCTGTCTGTTCTTTGTGTAACCTACAAGACTTGAGCAGACTGGAGTAAGGTGGGATTTTTTTGGAATTGATTTGCACTGGTGGAAAGGGAACTACAGGCCTCCTGCTACAGAGTAGCAGATTAAACCTGATGAGGCCTGTGGCAAAAGTGCTAAAAGTTGCATTAATCTATCCTGAACTGTATCCCAGCTGTTAGCTGTTGACTTAGGCAGCAGTGGCTTTTGGCTTTGCAAAGCATCTCTTCCCATTTCTTCCATGAATAGCCAAGGGTTCCTAGTTACAGATGCTTAAAGCCCACATTTGCTAGTTGCACTAGTAAGGGGTGACTGGAGCACATGCTGCTTGCCTGAGGACCTCCAGCAAAGTGATGGGTCTCAACAGGGCCCTGCAGGGTTTGTATTTGACGGCCGGGGGTCACATTTTATTTAGCAGCAGTTGAAGATGAAGTCCCTGCAGGAACAGTGTTTTGGAATCCTGTAAGGACCCAAGTCCCATTCTGTTGGTGTATCCTGTGTTACAGCAATAGACTATCCACAAATACACTTTGCTCTTAAAGTTGGAGTTGCAGCAACTTCTATAGACGATGCTATTTGTTATGGGGTTTTGTATAATGAATTAAGCTTGGCACAGTGGAAAAAGTAAACCCTAGTGTTCTTTGGAACAAATGGAAGTCCTGTTATGACACTTTTTATGTCTGTGGAGGTCTGATTTGGTATTTGGCCTTTAATGAGCAAAAACTTGAGTTCTATTTGAAACAGAGTTGGGGGGGGTGGGAAGGGAGAATGACTTCAATGTAGGAGAGGCCACTGCTTTTGATATTTTGCTGTGTTTCACTTGTTTTTTTGTCTCAGCTTTGGGTTGCAACCACAGAGTTGGAGACATGATAATTTTCAGATGGGACAACAGGGATAGATCTTCAACAGAGCAAGACAGATTAGAAGTGTACCTAACCAAGTGAAAGAGGACTTGACAGTGCCTGCGTATCAAACAGGTGCAACTTGAGATACATGTTGAAGCAAGCTAAGCAACTTAGATGTTCATAACTGTCACTCTGGCCTTACAGCACTATGTAATAATGTATATCTGTATGGCAATAAAGGACTAGATCCAGTGTACTGGAGAAAATAAGAATTTGCCTAATTTTGATACCTGGGGTTAACAAAACATTTGATAAAACTGAAATTTTCTGTTGTGGTTTAAAAAAGTACATATGATAATGGAGATTAATAACTTCTAGTTTAATGCTGCCTTCAAACATGACATATATGCTCTACAGAACTTTACTACAGTCCCAACTGACCTTGTCCTCAGTCTCAGGAATATGTTTAGTGAAGTGTGTGAACCTTTTGTGAGGCTACAAAGCGGCTACACTGAAGTAGCAGACAGTAGTAGAGAATAGATTAATTCTTTCATGTAGATAGTGCTATTGTTAACTGACAGTTTTAATATTGAAAGGAAAACTTGGTTTACCAATTTCTAGTCTCAGTTGCCCAGCTGATTTTTCTAGAAGTGTTAAAGCTGTTTCCATGAGCACTATTTTTTAAAGCTTTTCTAGTGGTAAATAGGAATTCTGGCTCCAGGGCTCTTAATGCTTGAAATACCAGCACACCCAGTCCACAGAGACCTGATCTCAATAGGCAGAGTAAGTTCATGACCAGCAGTGGTTTCTTCCTGTAGTTTACTTTGTGTTTTTATTCTTGATTCAGTCTAGGAACACTTGAGAGGAAACAGAGCAGTGGCTACTTATTCCCATATTTGGTATTGTTCTAGACAAAATTAACATCCTTCTTTGCTAAAAGAGAGGGTGATACAGTGTTTCTGGACAATCTAACCTTCCTCAAATGGTGTGTTGATCTTGGCAGGGTCACATCAGGTCTGTTTTCTTTGGAGCTGTGTACAGTGCAGTTTTCTACATGGAGTCACAGTGATGTAAAGCAGTTAGGTGGCACTAATAGGATGGAATTAAGATAAGTGCACCTGCATCTTCACAATATTTGTCTTTGCATAGTTACAGGTCCTTGTTCTTGGTCTATACGTTAGTCGTAGTGTATTTTAAATTATAAAGAACTGGAATTAGTGGAGGTTACAAAGTACTTCTAATGAAATGAACTCGCAGCCTTTAATTGCTGATAGTGGAAGAGGAAAGAATAACTAGAATGTCAATGTAAGTTACACCTTCTTACCTGCTCCCATGCAATTCACTGGTAAAAATACAAATTCATTCTATGACATTAGATTCTGATCTTTGGCTTAGAAGTCCTGAGCTTGACCTCTTCTTGTTCTTAAGTATTGCAATCTGTACTTAAACTCAGACTAAATGAAGTTCAGCTGCATGTGTCAGAGTGCCCAAAATTAAGCCATTATGGATGCAGTCTTGACAGAACTAAAACCTTGCAATTCCAGATAAGAAAGGACTGTCTGAAACCCACGTAGAAGAGCATAACAGAATACAGAATTCTAAATCCCTGTTTCAGTGACATAGGATAAGTTTATAGACTTAAACCTTTTTTTTTTTTTTTTTTTTTTTTTTTTTTTTTCCCCAGTCCTGAAGGTTCCTTTGTGGATAGGAATTCAAGAGCTGTTTATTCTGAAAACAGTCTTAACTCTGTGAAGGACAATAATCGCTGAAGCAAGTATGTTTGGGCTGTATTGACACTACAGCTTGTACCCTTAGGGGCAGACACATCAAACCTTTTGCTGTCACTAAGGATGTTCTTATGAATCTGTTCTGAAGGCAGTAGTCTGAACATAAGAGAGAAGCATGATGTTACCACAGTTAATGAATTAGTTGTGAATAGCACTTTAGTCTGACACACCTCCAGAGTGTTCACCTACTAAAATCACGTTTTCTTTTGTTCAGATAATTTAATGATACAGGTTGAGGGATTTTTGCACCTGAGGCCATTAGGTAACTTATTCATTTGACTTGTCTAGGACGGGTCTGTTCTCAGACCAGAAGACATGTAACATTGAAGAAGCAGTTAGGAGGCTTAGCGGGCTCCTGCATGGTAGGATTTTCCTTTGGTCTGAGTGGCTAGAGTCCAGCCTGGTACTGCAAGGGACAAAGGAAGCTGAGCTTCTCCATCAGTGCAGTTGTAAACTGTCTATTGTGGATCAGGCTGGATGAGGCTCTGAGTAGCTTGATCTAGTTGGAGATGTCCCTGCTTATGGCGGGGGGTTGGACTAGATGACCTTTGGAGGTCCCTTCCAGCCCTGGCATTCTATGAGTTTATGATAGTAGTTTGTACTGGACTGCTGATACCCAAGAACAATTAAATAGCTCATAACTTAGTATGGGGGGAGAAAAAGACTTTGATCAAAAATACCAGTGTTAATTTTCTACTGTCACAGAATGCACTTAAGACCTGGGGGAGTTCTTCCTCATCTGCACTTCAAAATGCATAGCTGGAGAGTCAGTAACTGGGATGTTAACTACCTGTTGTAAATTTTACAACCCTAGCTGCATCACATCTGAAGCAGACAGTATTTTGGAAGAATATCCGTGTTTATTTCAAAATGAATTTACTTGGGGGCTATGCTTAGATCTTAATGTTAAAATTCAAGGATATTGTTTTGTTCTGCCTTTTTTTTTCCCCTCTGGGCTTTGAAAGTATTTTGCCATTCTGCTCTTTACAGATGTAGAGTAGTAGACTAACTATGAAATACTGATCCTGTTGCTGTTTGCTCATTGAGAGTGCAGGTGTACAAACAGGAAAAGAAAAAACAAAGGGAAGTTAATATCACCTGATTGCCAAAACAAAAGCATGCCAACGCAGTAGCTAAAATTATATTCAAGCTGGTAACAGGATACAGTGAACAATGAAGAATTTTTTTTTTTTTTTTACCTTTTGTAGCTAAATGTGTCCTTTTAGGGCTTGGCTTGCAATTATTCTTGACCAATCAAAACTCTTGAGGTGGGTAGAAGTCTTCCTCATTTAAATGAAGCCAGTTGATTTTTTTGGAATGATATCTCAATGAGGCCTAGTCACTTATTTTTCATTCTTGATGTTTTTGAAGACTTGGGAATATACTCAAGAACTAAACCTACACAGCTTTTAAAAGTTTTTAAGTCACTTAAAGCAAGTCAGGGCACGTAAGTATTAGAACTGGCAGGTGGGGGAATACTTTTGTCATACTGTGCATTTGTTCTGTAGCTGTAATAGGACATACTATTTTCCCCTTTGTTCCTGCATTCCAGTCTCTGCTGTGACGGTGTTTGGAGTATCAGAGCTGTGCAGAGCCTCCATGATCGCACTTTCTGTGGATGTTGCTTTGTTCTGGTGCTATTTTAATAAGGAATTACTGGAGCATGTATCTAAAGGCATATTCTGAACAGCTGCCATGGACTCTGTGTTGTGGAGCTCTCCTAGGAGCCTAAATAATCACTAGGGTGTGAGAGGGCTGGAATCCTCTGCTGGTTTGACAGTGTGTCCAGCCTACACTGTGCTGCCTGTGATGGAAGTGTCTCATCTGCAATAGGCCGAGTGACAAATCCTGTTTTGTCAAATAGGATAAGAGAATAAGGGAATGCTGGAGTGGTCTGGGTTGCTGAGATGATGGGAGCCTGGTCTGATCCATGCAGGCTGCTTCCAATTTTCATGTGAAGTTCTGCTCCACCAGTTCTACATTAGTACTCTTGCCAAGTGTTTATAAACCTTAAATATTGCTGATCAAACTGGTTCAGTCTAACCTCTCTGATGCTAATGTTGTATAGGAAACCTATGCTTGTCCTCATTCCCACTGGTCAGCTGTGTGACTTAGAAATACTTGCCCTGACTTTGTGGTGTTGTCTTCCACAAGTTTTCCCTTCTACATATTTAAGTTGCCACAGGCCTTTACAGAAGTCTCATCTTCATCTGCAAATCCCAAAGGGCAGGTCCACTTTGGTACAGACTCCCACTGTGATTTTTGGTGTTTGTTCCTTAAATCTTATCTGTAATAGTACGTACTGTGATGTATAAGTTATGCCTTTACTAGTAGTTCCAAACAGGTTTAACCTGGCTCAGAGAGCATGTCTTAAATGGTGTGTGTAAATATTGGAACATTTTTCTGGTCCCTTCTCAAGTGCAGATTTCTGTGGGAGCACACACTGAAGGGAAACTTGCAACGAAACACGTTGTGTAAAGGCAAAAAAGTTCTATTTTCTACTTTTTAGTAAGGTGATGAAGATAAACATAGAAATGTTACCTCCATTCTGGTCATATGAATAAGACATGTTGTTACTCAAGTACCTGTATGTGGAACATGTGACTTGAACAGCAGATTAAGAATTAAATTTATCTTTGTGGTACTCCTTACAGTTACTGCTATGGGGTGTTGAAGAATTTTTAAGAGTGCAATAAAATTTATATGCTACTCAATCTGTGTATTAGCACTAAATAAGTAAAACACCACCGAGGATAAAACTCTCACAAGAATCTGCAAACTAGTTGGTGTTAGATATTGCCTGTATACCACAAATCACAAGTGTGTTTTAAAAGATAGAGGAAAGCTCTCCTAGACAACTGCAAAGCAGAGCATGTTTTTTTAAGCCTGCTGTCAACTCCACCTAAAAGCAATAAAAATACTTTATAACTTTATAAGAGTAAAAAAAACCCAACCTGTTCTTGCAGGATATTCCATGGCACCTTTAATCCCTACAAGTAACAAAAAGCTTTGGCATTCTTTTTGGAAGCTTTTGTCCCTTTTGATAGCCCTTCTGATGAACCAGTGGGCCATTACTCACTCATCAGTGATTAAACCACTAGTCTTGATCTCTTTAGACCCTTGGGCTTTTACCTGATGCTCTCCCATGCAAACACTATGTAAATCAACCCTTGCTGAACACTGAGATTCGAGAGCAAGATAGCTGCAGGCTACATTCTGTTCGTTCTTACTGTGTTTTTGGTGGAAACAAAATGACTTTGGCAGCCATTGCACAAGGAGTATTCAGAAGCACATCTGCATATCTCATGGTCTAATTCTTTAATCTACAGATTTTAAGAGGTGGTTTCATTAACTGGATGAGGCACGCTTAGCTGCACCAACGTAGTTTTTTATATGGTTGTTCAGATTAGCATTTTGTAGAGGAAAGAAAAAGGCACGGGCAGAGGGCTGGGTTGGTTGAAAGATCACATGCTTCATGTGTGATGTATTTTTCCACTCTTGCTTCACTAGATGATACATAGAACTGTGCATGATAAAGGAACCCTGTAGAAAACAAGCTTTTTGCAGTTATTATACTTCAAATAAACAAAAGCACTTACTGGTATCAGTGGGAGCTTTAGGAGCTGGAGGGTAGATCCCAAACGTACATCACTAAATGAGTGACCTCCAAGCTTCAAATCCCGCCTCATTACCCGAAATCGTTAAAGCATCCCACGCTTTCTGCCTTTGTCCCACTCTCATCCTCTGCTTTCGGTCATATAATAGGCTGGCGTACTGCCTCGAACGGGTGAACGCCCCACCCCGTAGGAACACCAGTACTACACCCAGTAGCGTTAGAAATAGTAGGCCATGACATGAAATAATTTACCTAAAGAACAGTGTTTACTAGTGTGTTCTTTTTTATTTTGAAAACCTGAAGAAAAAAAACCTTGAGGCTTTCCTTAATTAACACCAGTGATTCTAATAGCTGTTAGATGGATGTAGTAACAGGGGTGTGAGTCTGAAATAATACAAATTGTGTTAGCAAGATAGCAAACACTTGCAAGTTTGTTCAGTTGCTGGTGGCCTTTGTCTTGCTTGCAAAAACGTAACAAAACTGTTTGTGTAATGAGTTACTCTGGTCTTATTGGATTTGGTCTTATTGGATTTAGTTTTGTTGATATTCTTTGGTGCGTGTTTGTGAAAGATTGCCTTGGAGGATGTTAAAGCTCCAATTCTATAACAAATGAAACAAACATCCTTTGTTTCAGTGTGGCAGATTAGGTGGAATCTGTAGCTTAAGTTTTCAGCTGATCATCTGAAACGTGCAGACAAGGAAAATTTAAGATGTGTAGATTATATTCTCCTTGTATTTTTAAAAAAGGGATGTTATCTATAAAAATTAATAGGTACCTCAGGCTTCTTTCCTTACAGTCTTGCAGGAACAAACATACATAATTGGCCAATATACTTTCTGGCAAAGCAGGGGGACGATTTTCTTTTCAACAAAACCCAACTAGGCATAAATAAAATTAGCAGAATAGGTTGGCAAGTTATTACAGATACCCGGATATTTCTTCATTCTTTGTGTTTGTTTATAATTAGTATAATTCTGTTTTTGAAAGCCTCAATGAGTTTCAGCGTTTTTAGATATTGAATAATTTATGATAAACTTAGGTTACACATGGTTTATGGTGCGAAAGACCCTAAAGCAACCGATAAAGAAAAATTGTTACCACATTCCTTTATCCACAGTTATCCTTCAGTTAATAACAACACTAAGACACAATGATCTTGCAAAATCTTAGCTATGTTTATGTAAAGATTGGTACTATGCCGAGCCTCAGCACTGTGTTATGAGGGCTGCCCAAATCTTTCCTATTCCTGGATTTATTTATTTATATTTAATTCCATGGAAAAATGTTCCAACACACTTTACGTTTGTTTCTAGCTTGGCTTTTTTTTTTTTTTTTTTTTTTTTTTTTTGTGTTTTTTTTTTTTTTTTTTTTTTTTTTTTTTTGTGAAGGGACTTTATTTTTCAGGTTTATTTATAGACTAGGGCTAAGTACAAGTGGCTTGACTACAAAATGAGCTGGAGTGTTTTAGATTTATTCATAGAGGTTAAAATGTTTGTACTTAAACTTTTGAAGCACTGACTTCTTCAGACTCTGCTAGAGTTGTGGTTCATGGTAGTATGAAGAGATAGCTTTGTTTTCTGTAAATAATTTTTAAATCTGATAACTGACGCTGGTCACAAGGAATTGTCTGGGATTACGCTGACGGGGAGGGAATTGCCTGAAACCATGGGGAAGAATTTGCCGATAAATTCATAACTATTTTTTTTTTTTTTTTTCCCCCAGAGGAAGAAAACAGACTTCTATGAAAATAATCTTATAAATGTAGAGACATGTACTGCATCATTGCCTTTTCAACTTCTCATTTGTATTCAGAAATTTTAGGTCTGTGCTCCAAAAGTTTATGGCATTGCCATAAATTCTTGGTCATTTTAAGAATCCTACATAGTCATATTGTCATGAAATTTAGGGAAAACACCAAACAGGCAGTAGTAAAGAAAGGGCTGTAGTTATGCTCTACAGACAATGGCATTGTTGTTCAAGACGTAAATGAGATAGGAGATACAGTTGATGGTGATGAAGGGAACTTAATGTAGAACGTAAATAATGCTGAAAACAGGTTGTCATCAGTACGATTCAGGGCTGAGGGGCAAGGCTGGGTGGGGAAAGAAACACGTCTTTGGATTTGGCTTCAGTTTTTGGATGGTTTTCATCTTTTCATTATACTTGAGTGTCCAAATAAAGACCTTTAGTTAAATGAGTTGTCTTCAACAGAGCAAATGTTAATTTTCTGACAGCAAGCCAAGGTCAGACATAGAAATGGAAAACTAAAGGGGAAAGAAAACGCAGCATCACACTGCAGCACTGCAGAGATTTTTTAATAAAATCGGGTTAATTTACCTGCAGTGGTAAGCAGCAGTTTTTCTTCAAAGTTGACACTTTTCTTTTCACTTGGTTTCCCTTTAACAGAAATAGTTGGAAACCTATGTGTATTTATGCTGCTGAAACTGAATTACAAGGTGTAACAGACATTTAACTTGTTTTTTTGCATAAATTTGCAAAATGGCTGATAAAGTTATGGATTTTGTGAAACAGCAGCAATTTAAGCCTACTGGAGCACAGTCAGAGCTTCTTTGGCTGGCATCTCTGCTCAAAGCATAATTATGCCAATGCAACATACGTGGGACTGAATCTAACACATATCTTGATAGTATTGGTGTATTGTAGCAGATATATGAGGAATGCTACTTTGCAAATAAACTTGCTTGCTCACATGTCTGGTAAAAGCCTGTAGTTATGAAGATAGCTAGGTGTCTAATTTAGTTTTCAGTTAGCTTTCTTCCTCTTGTAGTAATTTGTATTCTAGATATTAACATTAAACATTCGGAAATATTTTTTAAAATGGGGGAAAATAGCTTTGTCAGTGCTAGACCCTGTCTTTTAGGAGCTATCACTTTACCTGTTAAGTGAATTTTTGCCCATAGTTAATAAAACAAAGATACTGCGGGTGCAGGGACGATACACGCGCATTGGTGAACCATATGTAATAACCATAAAGTTTGTCTCCTAGATGTTGAAGATTATGTTAAAAAAATGTTGGGTTGGACACTTCCCTTTCAGAATTCAATTAACAACCATGGTGTTTCATGAGAGTAGAATGAACTGTTCATGTTCACAATGCATTTCTGTGCGTCTTCCTCTTTGGGGCCTCATTGGCAGAATGCAGTAGAGCTAGCTATTTAGCCCCAGTGGGTATGATGTATCTCAGTTTTTAGTTTTATTTTGTTTGGTGCCTTATGAATTATTATGGAAAGAGGAAAGTCTGTAGGGGCAGGATACAAGCTTAATACAAATTAGAGTAAATATTTTGAAGCATGGGATCTGACAGGAGGGAGATATGACAGCCTTGTGAAATCTTAAGCAGGCTGGATTATTTGGAAAAATGTTCAAAGAATAGCATTCTTGTCATATTGACTGGGAAAATTCTCTAATAAAAGCCTGTGAAGTAAATCTAACATATTTATTAAATGAAATTAAAGCAGTTGTTCTCTACCAACAAAGTATTGCATGCTATGTTTTTAATGTAGTTTCTTTTCAAAGCTGCCCTGGACTGAATAATAAAAACTGTTTGAGAAAATCAGGGCAATGGCAAATAACTTTTATTTATAATGTGCACGTGGAGGATAACCTATTTATAAGAATATCTCGCTGTTACAGATAGTAAGTGGGACCTGCTTGTCCTGGTGTAGTGTAATTATTGGTTAAACTAAATATCAGATTCTGACAAAGGATGTAGGAACCTGATCATGCAATTGTCCCCTGACTGTTAAGCACATTCATCGTCCCATTAACTAAGTTCCACTTCTATATCTTTACTTTAAGTAGCTTAGACTTTCTCTGCTGTCACAGTGTACTTTGCGGAAGAAAGATCGCATTGCCCCTGGATGTAGGTTTGGTCCTTACGTGCATAACTGAAAACCTGGAGTGGTCGGCAAAGTTTTGTGTATTGGGTGTTCATATCTTTGCTGTTGGATGACCATTGACACTGGTTCGTGACAGGGGAGGACTCCTGTGAGCTCTAGAAAGTTCTTGCTCCTGAGCTACAGTGTAGTTGTGTAGCCATCCTCAACCCGTGATCAGGCCAGAGTTGAATGTAGAGGTGAGAAAGTGAAGTACTGTCTGTTCAAGTCTCCTACACAGTGCATGAGGTTTGTTCAGGTCTGGTGTATACTGTATTTCCCAAGATTTTTGCTTCATGCTACCTTTTGACTAATAGCAGCTTTTTGGGAGTTGATGTGAACCTGCAGATTTGGTCCTCTGGAAAGATGTGTAACCAACTCCTTCAGGTGGAATGCTCAAAGACTTTGTCTTTATGAAACAGTTAAAGGAGGAAGAATTTGTGTCTGCATGCACTGAAATAAATATTAAGGTTGGATTCTTTAAAAGAGTTAAATTAAAGGTTTAATCAATGTATCAAATAGTCTTATCTACCACAATGTCAAGTCTCATTTATTGTATGAATAGCAAAACATGAAAAGCTAATAAAAAGGCATTTGTGGGTTGAGCCACATGCATCGTACCACCCAGGTGTCAGCTTCACTGTAGGTGAGCGAGCACCACTCCCTGAGCCTTTCCCCTGTTCCTGAGTCAGTTCTGCCGAGGTAAACAGGAAGCTGCTGCTCTAGGCCTGGAGCTTTTCCTCTTTGTTTACTCAGCACTCTGTGAAATTAAAATAAACAGAGACAGCAATTTTTATATTAGATACTCCTGCACTGAGGAGCTCCTCCTAGCCACCCAAACAAGCTCCTCCAGTGACTGTTACGTGTGAGAGGAGTTGATGGCTCACATATGAAATGGGGGTACT
>NW_008597090.1:0-61689 GCF_000691845.1 Merops nubicus | reverse complement strand
TTCTCCCTGAGCGAGCAATCCCAGCTCGTTTTTCAGCTCTGCACTGCACATCCAGTGCCACAGCTGGCCAGTGCGGCAGCACTGGGGTTCCTTGGGCTCTTCTGGGCTGGGTAGTCCCCCCACTGCACTGACTTGTATAGAAATCAAGTCACCTGAACTCTGCATCTGAACACAGGCTAAGGACAGATTTTGCAACTCTTTAATCCAGCATGAAAGTAGATATTCTCAAAGCCACCTAACTGGGAAGTTGCCAGATAAACTGAACAGCCCACCTTGAAATTCCGCAAGAAAGACTTTGGCTAACAAGCTCTTTTATCATGGGGCGCCACCCTGGTACAACACAGCAGTGATTATCTTGCACTGCCCTGAGCATCCCAGTTGAAACAACAACTTTGATGTGTTTGGGAGGGCAGGACCCAATTAACAGCAGGTGGGAACATCAAAGTGAAAGCCTCAAAAATAGGTTAATTTGAAACCAATGACCATTCCAGTGCCCATGATGCTTATTTTTGGGATATGAGCAGTTAAATGTTGTAACTCTGGGCAGTGTATTACACTAATAAAGTTCTGTGATGTCAGCACAAAACTGCTTTTTGGTACATGCTGTTGAAAAACCAGTCTTGGCCACAGTTATCTGCTGTGTCACAGCTTTTGCTGTTTTATTAGGACTATTACAATAAAGAGTGGTATTTTGTTTTTCTTTAGCCTGAACTGCCACAGGCATGTGACTACGTGACAATCTCAACTTTAAAAAAAATAAAGTTTCTATTTCCTCTGCTTTGTAAATAAGTTGAGAAAATGGCTGTATTTATATGTATTAAAAAAAAAAAAAAAAAAACCAAACAAAACCTCAAAAAAAAACCAAAACCAAGAGAGACTCAACTGGAGTTCTCCAAAATTATTTTAAATTCCAGTGTGATTCAGGGGGGTGATTTAACTAATGTGCTTACTTTATAAATCAATCTTTCTATTTTTGTGGAATCATTACATTCTTTTACTCAACTAGATGAAGGTGCTGGCATAAACCCATCGTTTGATATTCTTGGTTAAAAATAACAGGAATAGAGCACATCCATGCCAATTTCTGTAGTCAGTCCAACCTGTTGTATTCTTGCCCACAATCCATTAACAATTAATGAAGCGAGGCCAAATACACCAAACAAAACTGTAGCTGTTCAACAATTTATTGAGAAGAAAATAATACCATTTCATGGGTAGAATATAGTACTCCTTATTACTGCTGGAGTGTGCTAGTGCATCCCATTGGAATTAGATTTGTTTGTGTGCAGAAGTCTTTAAGAATATGTGCTAAGTGGAAAAAAAAAATAAAATTAGGGTGACAGGGAAGTAAGAGTGTCTCTAAAGACAGTGTATTTTTCAGCTAATGGAATGGCCATATTAGGGCAGAGACGTTTTTTTACTCTTCAGTGAAATCTCTAAGTCACCCAAAAAGAATCCATTTATTGAGATTTTTTTATGCTTCCTTAAATATTTAGAAAAGATAGTTTTGCTTTTTCTGAAACAATACCATTTTTGAAAATTCTTTGTCACCTGTGTATGAGAGCTGGTACACAGTATTAAAACTGTACTTCTGAAGATTCATTTTAAAAAAAATATTGAGGTAAAATTTTAGCATGCATAAAAAAGCATAAAAAAACTGCACTGAAGGCTTTACACTGCAGTTCCAGTTCATCCTTCTCTAGACATAAACTGAGTGTGATCTTAAATCCAGGGTATCTAAAAGCAATAAAGGCCACTGCAGAGTTAGAAAGGCTGTCACAGAGTCAGTTGGTGGCTCCGAGGTGACTTTATTGTGACCTTCCAGTATCTTAGGGAGGCCTACAAGAAAGCTGGGGAGGGACTTTTTAGGCTATGGGGTAACGACAGGACTAGGGGGAATGGGGCCAAGCTGGAAGTGGGCAGATTCAGGCTGGATGTGAGGAAGAAGTTCTTCCCCATGAGAGTGGTGAGACCCTGGAATGGGTTGCCCAGGAAGGTGGTTGAGGCCCCATCCCTGGGGGTCTTTAAGGCCAGGCTGGATGAGGCTCTGGGCAGCCTGATCTAGTGGGAGGTGTCCCTGCTCATGGCAGAGGGGTTGGAACTGGGTGATCCTTGTGGTCCCTTCCAACCCTGACAGATTCTGATCTGTTTTAGCAGAGGACTTTAGAGCCCTAATGGCTTAATGGTTGGACTTGATGATCTTAAAGGTCTCTTCCAACCTAAAGGATTCTATGATTCTATGACATTTGGAGTTGTTCGTCCCGCAGCCCTCCTCCCTGTGGGCAGTACAGTACACTATTTCAGACCTTTAGTAGCATTTTATTATGTTCCAAGTTTCCTTTGGCAATATTATGTCAATAAAATCAGTTGCTGAAAAGTAAATATTTTATGATAAGAGAATAATGTTGTAGTTAACAAAGTTTTATACTAAATTTAAGGAGATTCAGCATCTCCTCTCTTTGTCACACTTCATAATTACTGTCAGTCTTGCTATTGAGCATGCTTTTCAGAGATAAGTCATGGTTTGTTGGGGTGTAAATAAAAATACAAGCTCTCAGTGTTTTCTTTTAGAGTACAATATCTTTCTGCATATGATTAAAACATTGAACAGATTATGTAAACATTTGTTGTTGGGAATGGGATATTTTCAGTCATTCAAAAGTGCTACTGATGTAATTTGGAAATTGATTTGGTAGTTGCAAGCAGAGTGGATTTGTTGTAACTGATACTATTTGGTTACAATGGAGTAGTAACTAAATGGTATTTTAACAGGAGCAGTTTTGTTCCCTGGAAATTCTAGAAAGGCTGTAATCTGTATCTTTAATGCTTGCAAAATGAATGCTTTCAAAAATGTATTGATTTATCCTTTCATCTGTCAGTTTGGTCTTGTTGACTTATCAATTTAAATACTAAGTAATAAATTAAGAAATACTATGGTCCTCTTCATTTTCTATTCAGCATAGATAAAAAGAAGGTTACAAAAATTATTTTTCCGCTTGGTATTTGCTGCTACGCTTGAATCCAGTAATTGTTTGTGGGAGGACTGCATGCCTACAGAAAGGAAAGGAAAACCATGACAGAAAGAAGCAGATAGGATTAAAATCCAGGCAGAGAGCAGGTCTTCCAGAAGGCAGAGTCGCAAGTATTTGTTCCTCTCGGTCTATTTTTCCTAGGTAACAAGGAAAATTTGTATAATTCAGTTTAAGGCTACTGAGTTGTTGCTTCATTTCCTCCCTTTCCCGTAGCCATCCTCATTAAGACCCCTGTGTCTCTGTGGAAAGTGGAGTGGTGTGATACAGGGAGGCGATACGGGGGGAGTCTGGGCTAACCAGCCATTAAACCGCTTTCACCACCTGACTTGGTGAACTGCAGAATCGATGTGCCCTTAGTCTTTTGGTGGGAACATCTCTCCTTGAACTGTCATTGCAAAACGGTCACTAGAGGCTCCAAGAGCAGTCAGACTGTGCAGAGAAGTAGTTTTCCAGTAAACCAACCCTGCTGTCACAGTTATCAACCAGGGGTACAACTGGGGACTGACTTGGGCCTCAAATTCTCACAGTAATGTCTTAGCAGTATCAGTCTGATGAGGAAATAAACACTTGTTTTCCCATGAAACAAAAGGATTGGTAGAAGGAAGACGGGAAGAGCAACTTCCAACTGCTGTTCATGTGCAGCCTTACGAAGAGGGCAGTGACTGAGGACAGCAAGTTTGGTGCCAAAGCCCGAGATTCTGAAAGCTGGGAGTTGAGGCAGGGTGGTGAGCACTGACATCAGCTAGAACAGGGTGTGGCTGGAGTGGCATTACTGTAATATGCAACTGCTTTTACTTTCCCCAAGAACTTCATCTCGCACTGATAGAGCATATACCACACAGCATCAAAATGCTGTCTTCTAGCAGTGTGGATGTGAGACACTGATCCACGCGTACAGCTTCTGAGTCATGCTGCTCTGAGATTCCTCTCTCTGGAAACCAGATGGTAAGCTCCCAGTTGACTTCAGTTTCTTATTTAGTTTCAGGATGATCAAGGAAAAATATTTTCAATCTGATGCTGTAGGAGAGGCAGTGGCATTTTGTCTGAATTTAATGATAGAGTGTTCTGACCACGTATTTCAGTTAATAACCATAATAATATTTTTTGTAAATGTTACATACAGAGGAAGACTCAGAATAAACTAATCATAGACAAATTGTTGTCTGTTGGTTTAAGAAACAAACAAAACAAACAGGGAGAAAAAAAAAAAGTACCTGAAGGGGTGGAGGAGACTTTGGGGGCACTGCAGCTATAGAAAATCCTGTGATCTTTGGCCTCAGATCCCAGTTGCTATGTAGTGTTTTAGGGCAGGTGGTATGCAAATGATCCCAGAGCACCTCTTTTTGCAGGGAGATACCAGGAGGAGGAACCAGCACCCATCTTTATTTTTGTAATGACAGTGAAGGAAGAAAAAGTTCACATATATATATATGCCCTTATATTGTAAAGGTCCCAAAATGAATTTTAATACTCTATAACTGTGATAGCAAGCTGGGGTTAAAAAGAGTAGTATTACATATAAGATGTATGATTGCACAAACCCTTTTGAAAACTGTTTTTAATGGAGAAGTGTGACAAATATAAAAGCTTTATAACACATTAAGGACTGATACAGCCAAGATGAAACTTGTTTGTTGTCATCGGTATCTTGCATTTCCTTAACTTGCACAGTAAGTATATGCAGATGCAAACTGCATACATGATTTACAGATGAAGACTTAGTGCGCATGGATACTGCTCAGTGAAATGATTGGAATGGGAGGTGTGTGTCCATGGACACATACACTCACTGACTGAATGTGGCTATCGCATGGCCTGTCCTTAAAGCACCAGTCACAGGAAATTTTGCTCCTCACACAATGAGGAGCAAGTCGAACTTAAAACAGCTCTGGAGACTGCTCAGTAAGTCAAGTAAAGCACTTGTTGTCCAAGAGCAAGTTAATTGTATGAAGTAGTTAACAGTTTTGCATTTCCTTGAGGTTGTTTCTTGGAATGTTAGGCCACAGCCACACAAGAGGCTGTTGGTAAGCAAACATGAATTTAGAGCTCATTAACTACTGGTATCTGCACACTGTCTCTAAGTTGTGTCAAAAACTTACAAGCATTACTGTGATGTGCTCTTGAGCTCATTCCCATGCTTGTTTTGTTTTGTCGAGTAACTGTCTCTTTTTAAAAATAGCCTTTTAAATGTGTTAGTGAAAGTTAATACTGATGCCATAGATGATCCTCAGAGTCAAACACTGAAGTAACTGTTATTTTGGTAATGTTCTGTTATTTATCTTACAAGAATGCTGATGTCTTTCCTGAGCCCTGCAAAGGAGCATAATGCATGTACCCCGCAGGGCGCTAGCTGATCAGGGCCCCACTTTCTGCGTCCCCTTCTCCTGCCCTGGCCTTGGCAGGGAGTGAGAGCCCAGAGCAGGGGGTGATGGTGGGCAGCTGCCCTGGGCCAGGCCCTGCCAGGGCAAGTGTTTGGGCAACTGTAACCAGCTCTGGAGTCAGTCCTAGTCACATTGGGCTGAATCCACCCTTTTCTGAGAGCAAACAGTAAGAGCTGACAGCTTTTCCTCCCAGAAAGCGTTTTTTTTCAGTATTTCATTTCCCTAGCTGTGTTTTTTTTTTGATTAACCTGCTAGTTATTTCCATTTCTTAATTCCTTTTTTATATTTCTAGTTCTCTCTATAAAATGTCTGTCCTGCTGCTAGATGCTCAATATTTTTGCTTTGATATTTCCTCAGCTCTTAAAGCACTGCTTGTTATCTCCCTTAATATTTCTCTCATGTTAAATTTTAATAATTTTCCTTTTATCTTTGTCCATCTAGCTGCTTCTGCTGTCTTCCTTTAATTTCCTTTCTGAAAGTGGTCAAATCATTGCAGTCAATATCTGTATTTTTTTCTAACATTTGATATACAAGACCTATTTTTTGGATCATTTTTGTCTACTGTGGCTTCTCAGTTTTGATTATCCCAGTCGAGGACCAAAATTCAAGTTAGGTATTCCTGAAGTATTCTCTGCTGAGAATTCTCTACTGAGCAGACTCCTTCACTTTATAGAAATATGTGAAAGATTCCTGAAAGTGGATTATACAAGTTTGCTATTTTGATGGGTGATGTCATTGCAAAAAGGTTTTGTTTGCTTTTTTTTTTTTTTTGGTTGGTTGGTTGGTTGTTTTTTTCTCCCCTTTCCTCATTAGATGGCAAAACTGGTACAAACTGTCCATGTATGAGACCAGTGATATGCCTGCACTGGTAGATGCTTTGATGTCAAATGTAGTGTAAATGGTATGCCACTTCTTAGTTTTGTGAGCAGTTTGGTTACAACCATGGCTGTGTGTCATTTAGTATGGTATTCATAATACTGATCTGAGTAGACAGACACATGCCTACAAAAGCCTGTCCTATAAGGTTTTAATGCAACAGTACTCCATCATAGCTGAAGATGGAAATAAAAGATTGTGCTTGTGATCATTGTGGAGGCTGACAACCCCTTCCACACTGTGATGGAGCATTGATGTTTGCCACTGAAGAAAGCTGTCAGAGATTCAGGATGACAATTTTCCCCATTGTGGGAACCAAGAATGATTATTTATGGCATGAGCTTGCTCTAGTTTGGACAAGAGTTCTGATGGAGAGAGAGAAACAAGGGTCTTTCTCAGGCGCAGAATATAGTCTCTTCTGATCCCTTGTTTTTAGTGCTTTATTTTTAGATGTACTATTTTAAAACATCTTGAAATACAAAAATATTTGCTGTATTTTCTAGTTAAAAGAAAACCCTGTTGTGACACAGCATGACTCAATCTTTTTATAGCCACATGGAATACGTGTTGCTTAGGGTAATGTAGAAATAAACAATAATAAAGGCACAAATAAGAAACCAGTATTTGCTATTGTAACAGAAGGAGGAAGGCAGCAAAAAACCTGTTCTTTAAATAAATATCTTAATATTATTGTTTGCTTGGAATTAATAATAGATGTGCTTTAACTGTATCACAGCAAAAGTAATACAGAAAGTATAGGCGGTATTTAGTATGTAGAAAGTATTTTATGTCCCCTCTCTTGGTATTAATGTAGTGATTATCTTAATCTGTTAATGAGTGGGTGTTAAGAGTAATTCGTACAACGTATGAATTAGTTTTTTGGGTTCTTTAGAGTGTTAATTGTGTTGATGGTGGAGATGATGAAGTTGAGGTGGTGAGGCCAGCGCTGCTTGGTCTCTAGCCAGGCTGTGGGTGCCTGTACTTGGTCTCCTGAAGCTGTACGGCTCGGGAGCAGTCGGCTTCTAGCTCACAGGGTCGTCTTGTGACTCATAAATATTATTCTTGTCAGTGCAAAGCAGATCTGATTTTGAGCCTAAAACAGCAAGGAAATGAATAATAACAGCCGACAGCAATGCAGTACACGCCTTTAATTCCAACTTTGCCAGCCCAGGCTTCATTCCCTGTGCAACGTCAGGTGCTGGGTTTGAAGCCTGGTGAGAGCCTGGAGGAGGCCTGGCAGCCAGGTGGTTCAACTCTCCTGTTCCCACTTCTGTGGCTTTTAGCAGGCTGTTGATATGGGTGTTTGTTTTTTTTTTTGTCTTTTTCCTAATCTGCTAAGCTTATCTTTTTTCAGCTGCTTAGGCATTGTTAGTGCTGACACAAAGAGTTCTGCTTGTTTATTTTTGTACAGTTAGATCACATCTTTCACTGAGAAAACCTACCAGAAGCTGATGTCGGTGAACTGCATGGCTGGGCCCAGGGGTGGGCCACAAGGCCTGAGCCTGTCTGTTCACCCAGATCTGACCATGCCACAGGGGAGCTCTGTTCCAGTTACCCAAGTCCTATGCTGCTGCCCAGGCAACTGCTGACATGGTGTGGGGCAGCTCTACCAGCCCTTGTTCTGCCAGCTCTGAAGTTACTGGTCAGTCCCAGGAGACCCAACCTGTAACTGGAACAGGTGGAGGGGAAAAGTGTGTTGTGTGAAGGGCAAGAGAGGACAATTAGCAGCTGAGTGAATTAGTTTGAGTCTTCCTTGCAAAGAAGATTCAGGTTAAGTTGGACACCAGGTAACAAGCTCAGGTGTAAATTGTGCCCAGATTAGAGTACTGCATTTTTATGTGGGTGGTAGAAAGCTCTAGCTAAGACAAAGATCGGATTCTCAAGAAATACACAATAAGAGTAAATCATTAGTGTTTGCAGTGTGGGCAATTGAAAAGCACGGTAAGTTTTAAGTTTTATATGTATATTCTTGACCTTTTGATCTTTTTTTTTCTTGGCCTTTTTTTTTTTTTTTTTTAGTATTTTATTTCAAAACTATTTAAAACCCAGGTAACTCTGTTAGATAAACATGGTTAATAGTACCAGTTGGAAGTGGCTGAACCTGATAAGTTCAGTTTAGACTCTGTAGTCATCACTCAGGCTTAGAAGAGCAAGAACTTGGAAGTATGTGGTATCCTGTAGAAGCAGCACTTGCTGTTTTATTGCCCAGACCAAACAGCTGGTAGCCACTGCATGTGACTGTCCTGCTGGTTTAGGTTCCTGGAGAAGAGAGACTGAAAGCAAAACTTAACCACAGGTGCAGTCATGCACTACTAAAGTTTAGGCTTATTTCTAGATCCTAGGAAGAAGTCTGGGAATAATCTGGTGGTGATTTGCTGCTTCTTTGTGTATCTGCAAGTAAGGCCATGCTTTAAGGGGAAAAAAGTAGTCCCAAACTACTGATAGAAACTGCTGTTTAAAACGTACTCAGCTGTCTTCCATGTTACAGCTTTCATGGATATTTAGGCTGATGCCTTTTTATTAAGTCTCTCTGCATCCTCTTCCATTTGACTGCCTGCGATGCTGTAGTACTCAGATTTGATTACAGCTGCGTGTCAGAGCAGCTTGCAAGGGCTGTGCAGAGCTGCTCGAAGGGCAAGCTGAGATTCCTGGCCCTGCCCCTCTTGCTTGCCTGAGGGTTTGTGTTGCCTTTGGCCTGGTGGTGTCTGTGGCTTCATCCCAGGCAACAACAGTTCCTGACTTAGAAAGCCTGCTGTTCTGCAAATGGCACATGCTTTTCCCACGTGTCCCATGGCTTTGTGAAGACTGCAGTTCTCTATTTATTTTGATACTGCACCTTGTTACCCATTGTGCCAGTTTGTTTTTCCAAGTGTGGTATCACAAATAGCTGATGAGTACACTGAAGGAAATTATGCTTCTTGGTTGGACTTCTGTTTTCTCCAACAGTCTGACCTTCAACTGATATTTTCAGTCACATGTTTTACATCAATTTCCAAAAATTAATTGGTTCCTTCATTTTATCAGTGCTTCCAAATCACTGTATCTATTGTGCAAATATAAAATTGTCAAGGTTCACACAGACTAAGTGAGTTTAAAATTATTATTTTATTGAAGCTCATATAAGGTTGTTGATGTTCAAGAAAATAGCTGAGATTGTGTGGTTTCGGACATATTTACCTCTGCAGTACTATATTTAAAAGCATTCTTTTAATTGAAGTTGTGACTGTTCTTCAGTGTTAGCACTGACGGAGCTCCATCAGGGAGAGCATTGCCTGGAGACCTGATAGAAAACATGTGGAAAGCCTGCAAGTTCTGTGCTGTCTGCAGCAGTAAAATGGGTCTGGTTTTAGTGCAAGTTAATTTAACTGGAGATAAAAACCCAGTTAGTCCTTGGTTTTCCTGTCAGTCGATATGAGGGTAGCCTATAGGCCTGGCTCCGTTTGCTAATGTACAACATGCTTTAAGTCTGCGTCTTCATTAGTTCTTGTTGGGTTTGCTCTGTAATAGGTGCAGGGACGTTTGTGGAAATATGTAGTCTGTGGCTAGTTTAATGAACGCTTTTAGCCAGCTGATGTTAAAATAAGAACCTTGTGCACTGCATTTGTACCAACACCACACATAGGAATGGGAACTGCAAGTGCTTGGTTGTTTGCACGAGGAGACAATTTGGCAGATGTGCTTTTGTTAGTATGGTTGCATTGGTCATTTGCTAGTCTGGAAGTGTGTACACACACAAGTTACATCTCTGTAAATTGCTAATGTCCCATTTCAAAATACTTGGTTGTAGCCAAGGCATTCAGAGTTCCTACTTTTTCTTATTTAATCTGTAAAATGATGCATTATTCTGCAAAATACTTCATAATAATAAGTTGCTTGTATTCTGATGAGTATGACTTGATCCCATAACATGTGTGAGAGCCGTGTAGCTAAATCACATTGTTTGAAATTGTGGTATTAAAAAAATAAGTGGAATACACAAAGTGCCATTTTCTTGGCCACATCTTTCTTGACAGCATACCCATCTTTTCAGTGTAAAATGTGTTAATGCCAGCATCACTAATTTCAGTATTGCATAAACAAGAATTAAAGTATAAAAAGGCAAGGGGGCAGAACTTCGTTAGCATTATCTACCAGGCTACAGAAAATAGGTTTGCATTTGGAGAGCAGATTTATAGCTGGATTCACGACACTGATTGAGACTGGATTTAAATTTGTTTGTGGGTATATCCATAGAACCTAACTACTGTTCAAATCGGTTGGAAAAAACAAACAAACAAACAAACAGATTTTGATTTGATGTGGTACAGCTTGAAATGTCACAATTTTCAGCAGCATCCTGAAATCCTCTAAGTGTGGAGAGAGAATATCTATGTAGATGTCAGTTAAGCCTGGTGACTAACAGATCCAAAGGGACCATTAAGACATGCATCTGACAAGCTGTGGAACATAAGCTGCAGAACATCACCGAATGCTTACTGCATCAGGCTCACAGCTTCTACTTGAGTTAAAGGCAAGTGTGCAAGTTTGGCTTAAAAGACTGTAAAGGATGGAGAAACTGTGCCCAGTTTAATTGTTCAGGTGGTAACTATCTTTGCTACTAATAGTTGTACTGTAGGAGTGTCATTTTTGCATCCTTAGCTTCCAATGACTGCATCTCAGTTGGAATAATTGTTTTTTTTCTGCTAGATTTAGTGATGTCTGGCACCCAAAATCCTTTATGTGTATGGACATTCACAAAACCCTATGGTTTTGAGGGCAGAGTAATTCTTTAATAGTTTAGAGGCAAGTCAGTTGACATCATTTATGCATGCCTTTATATAATGCCTGGAACAAGAAGTAGAATTCAGTGAAAGAAAAAATGTTAGAAGTGGAACTTTGAGTAGGTTGTTTTCAGTTATTTAATGCTAATGAGAAATGTGGTAACCTTTTTGATGCTTATTGTGCTTTCTAGCAGGGCAGCAAAGCACACTACAGATATCACTGGCAGAGCCACAATGTCAAGCACAGTGGAGTGGACGATATGGTCCTTCTTTCCAAAATCACAGAGGATTCCATAGTGGAGAACCTAAAGAAGCGATACATGGACGATTATATTTTTGTATCCTTTGTGTATGTTTTAGTGGGGCCCAGTGCACTTGCTGAGCTTATGTAAAACTAATTACATGTACTGGTTAAGCAGATGACTCAAAGATGCCAAGCATTTTATGTGGCAGTTCACCTGAGATTACATGAAGAAGTTCTTTGTAAACAGAGCTAATTATGAGGATTGAAACTAAGATCTGAAAAAATTATTTTAAAGTATCCTTTTTGATACTTGGAATTGTTCACGTTATTATTCAAGACAGACCTGTAGCTCCATATATTTGTACATCCATGGGACTCCTGAAACTACTGCAGTAATGCAGCTTCTAAGAGCAAGATTTGACAAGCTTAAGGTGTGTATATGTGATACCATATTGGCTTCTAAATCTCCCAAATTCTAGTGCTTTCAAATTAGCATTTCTTCTGTGACATATCCCCATTTACAACTTATTCTGGATTTGTTAATACTGTGAATTATGAGCTGATGTAAACAGGTGAATGTGTGGACATCTGTAAATTTACAGTGTTCACACACACTTGAACTTTTTAATGTGTAATTAAAACATGAATGATTTAAATACCTGAACATATAATCTAACAAGAAAAACAGATCTCAGCACCAAAAGTTTGCTTTTTTTTTTCTTTGAAATTGTGTGTGAAAGGAATTCTTTGAGATAAGAATAGTCATCACATTGTGCATTTTTAGCTTTCACAATGTAGTAAGAGCTGCAGTAAAGGGTTTGGTAAACACTAGTCAATATGATTATATACTAGAAAGTGATACTGCTGCTGCTTCTGCTGTAGCCAGGCTTTCATGCTTCCTAGCTGTAGCTGGAAAATAGTTGCTTTGAAGATTTTAACTTTTTGTAGCATAAAGGGAAGGACATACAATATCTCCTGGCTCTTTCCGTATATTCAGGTGGTTAAGAGCTAAGTAGCAGCTCAGATGAGCAAGGACTGATAGCAGGAAATAAATGTTGCAGTTTTGCTGACATTTCCATCCCAAACTGCAGAGGTTAAGACATGTGTGCACATAGGTTTGGATCGTCTGTTCAGTAACATACCACACCATTGTTAAATTTGCCTTAAATAAATGTGATAAAGTTATACAATATCGGACAAACTGTAGCGCTCTCCCTGTTAGTAACACGAGTGCTTTTGTCCCTGTGGAGTGCTGCATCTTCCATGCAATACATTCACACAGTCTTCAGTGCTCTGTGCTGAAGAAACGGGTTTTATGCCTTTTTTCTTACAAAAATAAGGAAGATTAACATGGAGGTGGTCTTTCCACTGAAGCAGGAATATCTGCGTTTTCCATAAAGCATTATAATTTCTTTGTGTAGGGACAAAAGACTCCATTTACAATTTTTTGAAGGCTTTTCATTCTAAAATGGGGATAATCTCTTGAATCTTTCAATTGTTTTCATGTCCACCCATGAATGAGCATTTCTCTGCTACATTGCATAGAGATTACCAAATCGTCCCAGAAAGTGCTGGTATTGTTTACCAACAGAAAGCTGTCACTTCAAATGTTTATACTGACACAACAAATGCTTCATTTATTATATTCCAGACCCAGATGTTGTCACTCTTCTTTGACTTAAATTAAAAAATGAAGAAAGCGTTGCAAATTAACAGTATAGAAATTCTGTTCACCAAGTTATACTTCTCTAACATGTGACCATTTTGTGCTGCGGCACCACTGTAATAAATTTTTACATAGGATTATCCAGCTGGATAAGCTGGTAAATTTTCCTGCTTCTGTATGGAAAGCTTAGCTTGTAAGTTTGCCAGTGAAAAATTTTGGATCGTTAAATGAAGCCTGCAGTGCAGCGTTCTGGACTCATTGCTACGGGTACACTGCTAACTCTCAGCTCAGTGAACCACTCCTGCCTGTAAGGTAGTATCAGTTGCTTCACATATGTAAACTGCAATTCTAATTCCAAAGGTTTCTGAAGTATTTTATAAAGGTAGGTACATTTGCAACTGAATGCAGAGCTGTGAAATACTAATTCAAAATGTTGCAAAAAAGCTTTCTGGAAGTAATAACAGCTTGAAACTGAGTGTCTCCTTATAGGGAAGCCTGCAGGATAAGACTCCTGTGCACTGTTAATAGTTACATTCATAAAACACCACCACTTACTGAATTACCTAATTCTCTTAGCTGCCCCACGAGTACATGCAGCTGAGAAGTTGTCCAAATGAGCTCAGTAGTGGCTGTTCCCATGTTACTGTGTATGCTCAGCACTGTCTCTGTGAGATCAGAGTACGTTGCTATACTATATTCTTCAAAGGTCAAAATAATCTTTTCTGATGGTGAGGGTACAACTTCCTCAGTTATAAAGGAGTAAAACAGTTTAAATATGCTGTTTGCTTTCTGTGCTTTTACTCAAAATATGTCATGTTTGGGCCTCTAATACATGTTTCTGTACTTAGCTTGTCATAAAATAAATATTTTGGTAATATGAAAGTGTCCCATTTAATGGTACGTTTATATTCTTGTAAACCTGCTAATTTCATTTTTATTAACAATTGTTGTAAGCTGTGGGGTTTTTACTACTATTTGAAGCTGTGCTATATTATGTAATAGATGGAAAAGTTACCTGGCAGTCACTAGTGGTAAGATAATATGTTGTGAAAGTGTAGTTACCTTAACTTCTTTTGAATACAGACGTATATTGGCTCTGTACTAATCTCTGTGAATCCCTTCAAACAAATGCCATATTTTGGGGAAAAGGAAATTGAAATGTACCAAGGAGCGGTAAGTACAGCAGTTTAAAATGTACTGCAGTATTCAGGGGCATGTAAATATTATTCTACATGGTTAAACTCTTGGCAGCATTCGTTTCTGGGTTTGGGTAGCGTTGTATGAGCCTGGGAGAGCTTGGCTGATACCTATTACCATATATTGAGTCTTCAGAGATTGAATTCCCTGGAACATAGGATTAGTATTTCAGGAAAATGCTCGTATTGAGTAACTCTAATCCATATCAGGTTTCTTGACATATACCTTCTTCTGTAAAGGCAGTTTTTAAGCTATTGTATGCCTAAAGTGTGGTGCACAATACGAAATGGCCATTAGTGGATTTGGAGACTTGGAATGTGGGAACTCTCAAAGTGGACAAGAACAATAAAAAAGTTGAGATGCCAAAATTAGATGCCACTTTTGAAAATCAGTTTGAAGAGAGAGCCAGCACAAAGATGTTAGGGAGTTAAAACTCAGTTTCCTGCTCAGTTTGAGTTGGGTGTGTCCATAGAGTTGGCAACCCATTTGGTAAGAATGGACTTAGTGGATGACAGCAACACATACAGAACCAGGCTCTGTGTAGAAGTTTAGGTAGGTTATTGTTAGCATCTGACCACTGGTGAAATAGGCTTAAATAATTTCAGTTTCTCTTGGACAACTAATACATGTCTAGCACAGACTATTGTTAGAGCAGGGTGTTTATGATCATTTAAGAGAAAATGTATGAGAAAAAGATCAGAAACAGAACCCAGAGACCTGGTTTATTAAATGAACAACAGCAACAACAAAATCCTGGGATAATTCAGTATAAAGTGGGATTCAGAATTATTTTTCAGGAAAGTAATTCTTTTACTTCAAAGAAAAATTTATATTGCTCTTTTTGTGTTTAGTCCTGCATAGAAAAATTATTGTCTTATTTCCTCTCCTAGGCACAGTATGAAAACCCACCACATATTTATGCTCTTGCAGACAGCATGTACAGAAATATGATTATTGACAGAGAAAATCAGTGTGTCATTATTAGGTAAGAAAAAGATTTGGAAAAAAAGTATTTTATCATCTTCTTTTTGTGTTTTAGCTTCAAGAAGTGGAAAAGCTTTATTTTTTTTTATTATATCACTGAAAATTTTCTGTGTCCATGACCACTGAACATTTTGGGGGTTTCTAGGATAACAGCTAAGTACTTTCTGACCCTTCCTTTTCCAGTGAAATCCTGACGATACCTTAACCACAAGAAATGTTTCTCACATAGCCAGCTTCATGCCCAATGCCAAAACTGCAATAGCTTGAACTGCCTACATGACAGAGATGGACTAACAACTGTAGCAGGCACAGATACTATTAAATCTAACATTCTCACATTCACTGTGTTTACCATACTCTGGCTTTAGTACTATTTTTTTTTTCCCATGTCTGTTAAAAATAAATGTACTTTAGTTCCTTTTGGTATTTTGTTTGCATTCAGTCAGAGACAAAAGGATCAGAGGGATACTGGAAAATTAATTCTGTCTTCACTATTAATCTATTTTAATTACTAGGCAGAGGGAATTCACTATAAAATTACTGCTGAACTTTTAAAATGCTGAGCATTACTTAGGTCACAATCAAAGTGAGTTTTGGGTCCAGAGGTATGCTTTATTCTCATCTGGTGGGTTTATAGACAGGGTATGACAAAAGAAAGTGTACGTAGAGCAAGAATTGTACAACAGGCCTCTTCTGACTTCATTTCTTACATAGAGAACTTCAGAAGTTCACTGTAGTATACCTGGTGCTTCACTTTACCTGTGGCAGTGGTCTTCAGAGTGGGGTGTGTGCATCACAGGGACTCTCTGCAGTGAAATCCTGGGATGTGGGAAGAAAATATTTGCCCTTCTGTAGTAGATGTGTGGAATTTGTAAACAGATAAATTATATACACATATTAGGAATGTATGCTCAGGCATTTTTTTAATGATGGTGTGTGTGATCAAAAATTTGGAGACAACTGGCCTATGAGACTTTACCAAGAACTAGGTAAAGGAAAGAAGAGAAAAAGAAAAAAAATTGAAGGGAAACTGTCAGTATTCTATTAATTAATAAGTTCTATTTATAAACAGATCTAAAAGGCTCCATCTGGCTTATGGAGCACATGAAGTCTGAGGAATGGAGACACAAGGATGGTGGGGAAGGGGCTGTTGCAGAACTGTCTTTCTACAGCATGAGGTTTGGGCAGCTGTAGCATCTGCCTCTGGACCTGGGAGGGGACACGCATTCCTGGAGACTAGCCACAGGCTTCCAGGCAGGTGAAGGAAGGTCCCTGCAGCACCCTGCTGTAGTCAGAACCATGTGTTTAGAATTGCAGGGCCAGGGAAGCCTGTTTCATTAGCAGGGTAATTGCAGCATATATGCATGAAGAGAGTTACTTGTATGCATGTCCAATTATAGCTGAGGAGTCACAAGCAGTTTTGCACGGCTGTTAACAGTGTAAACGCTGAGGTTACTCAGGGGCTGGATCCTGGCTGGGATGAAGGCAGGTGCTGAGTGTGCTTAGGTGGAGAGCAGGGAGCAGTACCCACAGTCTTCCTCCCTCATTTTCTATGCACTGGGCGAAATCATGAAGAAAGTTTACTCCTATGAGTAACGCAGTTGTGCTGGAGTTTGATTTCTCATGAAGTTTGTTTTACTGAGGTATGGTATTTATTTTAAGCCTTTGTTAAGCCAAACTCCTAAGTGTACTACAGCAGACTGTTTGCATTTCTTCCGTGCTTGAAATGGCAGCCCTTCCAAATGATCAACAGGGAGTTGTCCAGTCAAGATTTTAATTACGAAGGATTGTCTGTTATGCCTTCTAATTCCTTATGGACTGTCATTGCCCTTTAATTAACAGAGTGGAGGTTATGATTAGTATTTTTCTATTATGTAGCAATAAATGTGTTTCTTTGGCTTGTTCTTAAGGTTTTACTTTTCTATAAAGTTGAGGTCTGTGTTTTCACTTTCTTACTGTGATCTCAGCCAGGAGATATTGTAGATGCATTAAAGCAGTTTTTCAGTCCTTCTTATTTGTAATTTTAGTTTACATTTTACATCCATGTGGCAATGCTTGCATGCAGTAAAGCTATGTATGATAACTGTACACCTGAAAAGATAACACAACTTAAATATTAGAAATACATGTAAATGGAAAGATCAATAACCATCCCAGCTGGTTTTAGTGAGCAGCTCATGTCTACCTTAAGTCTATTAAGCTCAAAATTTAATACGAGATTTCTAATCAGTTTCTGTCTCTGAACTTTCCAGAAGACTCAAATGTCTGTACAGAGTCTAGCTGAAAATATAGTTGAATTCTAATGAGGAAGTGGTAGAAATGCAGTAAGGAAAGTTAGGTACAAGCTCTGATTCAGAAGGCAAAAATACTTCACTGAAGTTATGCTACTCAGATTTCTCTGAATGTGGTCAAAGGATGTAAATTTTCTGTGTAATCAAACTAAAAAACTTATCCAAACACATCAAAGTATTTGACATATGCAGCGTTCTTGACTGGCAGATCCGAGACTTCTTTATAAATATTTGTCACTAAAATTCCTATATTATCATGTAGGTAAATATTACTTATATTGTTCTATAGCCAAGGGTACTATATTAAATGTTACTCAGAAAATTAATTTTAGAGAGAGTAACGAGGCTGTGTATTGGATCTTGCTTCTCTACTCTATTCACTGGTTATATTTCCTCTGGGAAGAAAGGAAGGAAGGAGCAAAAAAGTTTTCCCCTTTGCATATTTAGTCTTATTCTGATTTCAGCTAAGTGTGAAGTGACTTTGAACAAAATGTCACTTTTCTGAAGTAGTAATTAGTGCTAGAAGAAACAATACGTCTTTCAAAGCATTATCTTTTTTGCTAGTGATTGAGGCTATGTGATGGTTTTAGTAAGAAAAGCCTCTGAGAAAATTGTCAGTACCACACTCCACTTACTTTAAGCCATTATAATAATATTTTCAACTTTTAAAAACCGTTGTATTTCCAACATATTTAAAACTATCAAGCTAGGAAATTATTCTTACACCTTCTTAAAATAGTTTTAATAGCAGGAAGATGTATGTGAAAAAGCTTCTGTATCAAAATGATTTTGTGGGAATGCTATAATTTTCCTGTTGCAGTTGATTACCTGAGCTTTACTGTGGGCAAGATACCATCCCATTGGATAAAGTTACTTTGATTCATACGTAATGCATCATCCTATTTTATTCTAGTCTAATTGGAGCAGTTTACTGGTCTCTGATCAATAAAAGCATAAACCTGAAAGAAGTGTATGCATGCATAAATCTAAAGCAAACTCTAAAAGGCAGGCAGTCTTCCAGGTGAATCAATTTAATATAAAGGACCATTTATATCAAAACAGACTAGCAATAAAATGGAACTGTATTCCTCCAGGTCAGTTTCCATGGAAGACACTATGGAATGAGAAGTATGAGCCACACTTAATTTGAGCAATGAGGAGAAGGATAATTTATTCATCAAAGAAACACTTTGAAATGTGTGACTTTTTACTGCGTAATAAATAATACCTGATCAAACTCATTCAGTGTTCAGCCGCAGATCCTGCTCTGTATTCAGTTGAAGACTACATATACAAACCCAACAGTATGATTTGGTTCTGGTTGGTTTGCCTGCCAAGTTTTGCAACGGGATGAACAAGTTTGCTGGGAGCAAATTGTGAGCCCTTCAGTATTTCTGTATTGTTTGGAAGCTTTGAAGGTGTAAAATGATATTTGCAGCTTGGCAGTTTGAGGAGTTTTTACGAACTCAAACCTTTGGAAATGTCTCTGTCGCTCCTGCTGATAAGGAGCTCTGAGTTGACAATCCCAGTAAGTCCTTTTCCTGTGCGGGACATGCTGATGTTTCTCTGGCAAACATAGCTAAAATTTGTGCAGGAAAAGATGTGAATTTGCTCCATATCCAGGAACAAGTAGGTGCAGGATGGAAGAGTCAACAACATTCACTGAAAATGTTCAGGAGCTTAAAGACAGCACAGGTTTTCACACAAGAAAAAAATACTTCTGATATCTTTATGACATTGAACCAATGTCTGTGTGTTGATTTTTTGTATTAGTATAGTTGTCCAGGTAAGGGTAAATTAATTAAGGTCAAAGCTGACTTGCACCAAGATTTATGTAAGTCTGGAGGAAAGCTGTTAGCTTTAAGGTATGAAATAGAGCACGAGGTTGGATTGTCTGGTGTGCCAATCTTCTTTCCTTCTTGAGAAGTTTACTAATCATGAGAAGGCAAATACTAATGCTGTAAACATTATTTTTTCACCATTGAAGTGAGATATTATAAAGGAAGGAAGGAATTGTGAAAGCCAGTATGGAGTATTAAGACTTCTTGTACCCTGTGTCAAGAGGCATAGGAACAGGAAGGTCATTCTTCCGTCATTCAGGATGTGATTAATAATGTCTCATTATTTCATTCAGGAACACCTAAAACAAAAGATTCCTGAAATGAAGTAGGTATCTGGCATGGCATTCTAAGCTGGGGTTTATGAATGAGTTTTTGTGTTAAGATCTGAAATATCACTAAATTTAGATGGGAATTGAGTTCCTAACATGTTCTCTTTGAGCATCTTGCTTTAAGTATATTTATTTCTTAGTTCACATAGTTTTCTGACTTTGAAGTTCCATAGAGATTCTGGTGTCCGTGCAGGATGAAGTATCCCAAAGTATTAATTCATAAACATGTCCAAGTAGCATGCTACAATACTATATCACAGTCTAGATATTAGCAGCCTAGCCGATGTAAATATGGTGTATATTTATTATTAGTCTTTGTTTAAGGTGCCTAGTCTTATTTGAATAAGATGAACCTCAAATTACTCTATTCTGGATATTTTAAAACTAAAAGGTACATTTTTGTGTTTCTTTTCTTGTAGTGGGGAGAGTGGTGCTGGAAAGACTGTAGCTGCTAAATATATCATGAGTTATATCTCCAAAATTTCAGGAGGTGGCCCTAAAGTACAGGTGAGTTGGTACAGAGCGATACTAAAGCATAAGCACAGGCTAAAGATTGACTTCAGAGGCAGGATGACAAAGGTATGTCTTGGCAGACACTGGCAGTCAAGAGGCGCTCTACCACAGAAGTTTGTGGGTGAGCAGCTAGAAATGGAAGCCCTCAACAGCAGAGAGACAACTGAAGTGGACAGTGAGCTGCTTGCTTGCAGATTACTGGGCTGCTGGTGTGATGGGAGCCATGTGAGGGAAATCCAGAGACCCAGAATCATCTCTTGTAACTCTCATGCCGAGTTATGTCTACAAACAGGTTTTTTAGTTAAGATGTAAAAGGTACTTTAATTATTATTCTTATCCAGATTAAGAATAACCACCAATCTCCTTTTAGCAGATGTGTGGTTTTTGCCTCCTGTGTTGGCATTCTATTGAAAACAGAACCAGCTTTTAAGATTTTTATTGCTTTCCTTATGTCTCTGATTTGTATGCGTACGTCACAGAGCCAACAGGAGGAACATTGTCTTGTTTTATGAAGTTACCTAGTCAAAAGAAGAGTATCTGAAAACTAGCTGAAACAACAGATAGTTGCTTTTGTTGCTAACTATACTATCAATGTCTGCTTTATCTAGTGAAACCTATAAACTAAAGCTAATTGACAGAATTAGCTGTAAAAAATTCCCTTCGTGATGTTACAATGCCATACTGGCAGGCAGTGGTAGGCAGGAGCTGCTTTTACCAGTCCGCTCTTTTTGAGTGCTTGCTGTTATTTTTTGCTTTATTGCAGTCTCTGATGTTGAGATCTTCTTTCTGCTTAGTTTTGCACAGCAGTGATACTGGAAATATTGCAGAGAATTAATTCGGTAACCAACAGAACGGTCCAAAGAAAATGTGCATTGTTTTACTTTTGGAATAAATATAATCATACTTTACAAGTAAATATTTTCTTTTAGTTAAAAGATTCCAGCTTTTGTACAAAATTTAAAAAATATTCTTAGTGATTATGGAGTAAGAGTTGAAGAAGTTGGTAAGTTGCCGTTAGTATTTCTTTTGAATTAAAATTCAGTCTTCTCTTTACAACCCAGCATGCACTGGGTTTGTTCCAAAGCTAATATCTTGTGCATACTTCCAAGTCCTAGGATCAGAAAAAGAGACAGTAGTAATACACTTTCTTGCTTTCTAAGACAGCAAGATAGCAGCATCACTGATCCCGAAGCAGGTTGCTGAAGCACTTGCAGATTCCTAAAAAAATTTATGCTGCACCTGATTTCATTGGTTGTGGTTCCAGACCCTCAAAAAGATGTAAATTTTCATGTGTAAGAAGGAGATTGTTTAGAATCAGGATGATGAAGGAAACAGATCAATTTATTTGCTCTATTTCTTGGCAGACCAGTGAACAGAAGAAACAGTTTTTAGCCTGAGGCATTTTGTTCAATTTTATAGGAGTTTCTTCAAAAAACAGGAACCAGAAGCTCTGGGGAAAAAAAAAAAGATGGTTACATTCTACTCCTTATCTAATCAAGAAGATTTTTTACAGATGCAGACCTTCTTGCCTTTTTCATATATAATTTACATGCCATGATTTTCAACAAAATCTGTAAGAATTTTAAAAATATCTCTTTCTGATTCTCTCTCCCCCTTGTTTCCTAAACTTACAGCATGTTAAAGATATTATTCTACAATCCAACCCTTTACTGGAGGCCTTTGGAAATGCAAAAACTGTACGGAACAACAACTCCAGCAGATTTGTAAGTCCCTCTACCTCAGAGACTTATTCTTCCAACTTCTGTGCTGTTACAGAGACAGTATTCAGGAGTATAATATAAACTGACTACAAAGTAAATCTAAATACAATGCAAAGCATGTTTTAAAACACAAAGTATACATTGAGAAGCCTCTATTTCAGGTTGCACAGTTGTTTCTGTTACAGTATGTACAGGTCACTATTTATAGAATGTTCAGTCTGCAACCAAATAACTTATCAGTAACAAACCGTCCAGTTTTCCAGATCAGCTAAATATATGCAGTAATATATGTTTAAAAACAAATGAGTTAATAAATTTTCCAAAATTGCTTAAGCCATCCTTAGAGTAGTTTGATGAGAAACACTTTTATTAATATGTACAAAAAGTAGGCAGGAATTACTTTCAGTCTGTCATTCTAAAATACTCAGGGTAATCTTGTGAAGTGACTGTTCACTAGGTAAGTTACTGTAGGGTCTGTTTTTAAAAGTTACACGTAGGCTTTACAAATTTGAGATTTGTTCCTCAGCCACCATGAGTGTTAATGCAATTACCATCTCCATGAAGGAGAAAGATGATGACTTTACCTTGCTTCCAAGCAGAGCGCTGTTTGCTGTTGGTCATAAATCTGTGACATTTACTTGAGCCTTATGGTTTCCTTTATACTGCAAGGGTCTCGGCGGTGAGAAGAAGCCACTGACCTCTTCTCTGCATTAGCATTAACCCATGATGTACTATCCTGAGTCTAGCACTGTGCAAATGCAGAAAGAAAGAAAGATAGATGGGTGATAGTTCAAGAATCTAAGCTGAGGTTGGTTATACCTTGAGGCAGCTGTGTCACTGCATCCATAAAGATAAAATATCCTAGTAACCTTCCTTGAGATATGGTACAAGTGCATGATTTAGATTTGTATTTACTCATCATTCAACAGCTTTCATTATTTATTCCAGGGGAAATACTTTGAAATCCAGTTCAGCCCAGGTGGAGAACCAGATGGAGGGAAAATCTCCAACTTCCTACTGGAAAAATCACGAGTTGTAATGAGGAATCCTGGAGAGAGGAGTTTTCACATATTTTACCAGGTCAGAAGCATATAGGTCCATTCCAAGTTATTTAAAATAAGTAGGACCATTTTTTTCCTATTGCTTGCAGAGTTCTTCCTAACACAATGAGATTACTGAATGTGTACTCAAAAAGGTAATCTGGGTATCACTGGGAAGCATGTTAAGATACTATCTAACATAGACCTATCTGCCTAGCTGCCTTTCAGCTCCAGAATAAAAGTACTTAAGTATTTCAAAGCCCTTATATGTAAATTAACTGTGACTTCCCATATGGAGAAGTCCAGCAGAATATAATAGAAAATGAGAGGTTTCTTTTTAAACTGGCCTATATAATGATGACTTCTGCTCTGGAATTCCATACCCAGCTGTGAAAGAGAGATTTGATTCTTAATTAAGTTTCTAGGACATGTAGGAAAATACCTATTTATCCAATCCTCTAAGCACACCTGCTTTTTTTTTGGTGTTTCAAAAGGCTTTTCTGTTCTTTGACATGAGTTCCTTACCTGCTGAAGTGCTGCTGATCAAGCTCTACAAAACTAGAGTAAAGGCAGTGCGTTGTAAGTGACTGTAAGCAGCTTCACAGAAAGCTGAAATACCATTGCCAGGATGGAAAGCTGAGCTGGAATTGTGCCAGGAGCTGTGCATTCTCCTCTTCTGAGGTATATGAACAATTTGCACTGTCCTGCTCATTTTTCTCAGTGGCTTGGAGAGGCTTTTTGACACAATTAAAAAAAAAAAAAGCCAAACTTAAAAATTAAAATTTTGTATCTTCTTGCTTCGAATGTTCTCTTCTGAAGTTAGTGTGTTTGCTCCTTCCTATTGGAGCCATGTCTGTGCACAACTGCTTAGACTTTACAAAGGTCTGAGGAGCCCCTCCTCTGGCATCACAGAGTACAGGAACCCTTAACCACTCTGTTATTATTCTTGGCCCCGTTGATGTACATGATGCAAAGAGGTGTGACTTGAGACATGCTTCAAATCAACATAATATTGGAGCAGTTCAAAATTTGCTTAACATATGCCATAGCGTCCGTAAAGGATACTTGGTCTCACAATTAAAGTCACAAGTACGTTCTTAGTACGTTCTTTCAACTCTGCCTACCTACACATCACTCCTGAGGATTTAGAGAGCACGTTGCAGATGGAAAGCCTGCTTTGCCTTAGCTTCGTGAGGTAAAGATAACGGCAGGCTTTCAGCTCGGCCACAGTTTTGCTTTATATTAGATGTGGAAGTTGGAACTAAACCACTCATGGGAATGAGCATCTGGTCTTTTGTGTTAAACACTTAGAAAACACAGGCAGGATACATACCTGGCACAGCACCATCTCTATCTCTCCCAGTAATTTGAGACTCAAGTCATCTGTTTCTTACCTACCTCATCTCTACTGAAGATTGTTGTGTGATACCTAATCTGGGGGATTTTTATTCTGCAGCTAATTGAAGGAGCCTCCTCAGAACAAAGAAGTAGTCTGGGCATTACCAGTATGGACTACTATTACTATCTGAGTCTCTCGGGGTCCTACAAAGTTGATGACATCAATGACAGATCTGATTTCCAGGAAACACTGGTGGGTTTTTTTACTCCATGATTTGCATAGTGCCAGGTGTGTGTTCATTTCACTGTCCATTTGTACCAAAGACATTGATGTGTTCATGTGGGAATGAGAAATGAATTTAGATACAACTTACATTCTGTTTTCCCCTGAGGAGTTATTTTACCTTGAAGAGGCCCCTATGTTGCAGCCTAACAATCCAGAGAAGACAGATACTTTTTATGGAAAGGCATTTTTTCTGTTCGTTCTTCTTCAGAAGGGTGCAAATTTAATGCAACTCAATTGAACGCAGATAATCTGCAGTATGAAAAACATGAAAAGGCAAGTGCAGTGAGGAACTTCCATTACAGGAATATCTAAGAGAGTGCCCTGTTTTAGCTGAATTCTTGGTGGTGACAGATCTTCCACATCTATTTTAAACCATGCAACTGAAATGCTGGAGAAAAGAACTTAGAAAGCATAGATCAGGGATTGTTACTGACTGCTGTTGCCAGTCCACTGGATGTACTTTATGTAAATCATATCAACTTGCTGGTTGCCTGTTATTAGAAATTTACTATTTAAGATAAGCATATTAACACATCATCTTATTTATATCTGTAGCACATTTAAAAGCCAAAAAAAATTGAAAAATAGTTACTGTTGAATGCTAGCTAATTTGGTATTTTAGGAAAATGGGCAGTTGAGAAGAATTTCTCTAGGTTCTCGGTTACCATGTAGTGCAGACTCCAAAACCCAGTGTTGTTGTGGATTATTTTCTAGTGAGTGGCTGAAATGTACAACTTAAGCCAGATAGAACTGTGCTGCTTTTTAGAGTCCTTCAGTACAGCTTCACAGTTCTCACTCTCAGTGGATAAACTGTATGTGTAGAAGGAATTGTCTTTTAAAGTTAATTTTTTTTCCCATTTTGCAATGAAACTATTTTTAGTGTGACATTTAAGAGCAGGTACTTTTTTTTTAATAATTTTAATTTCTCTGGATTTTATTTTGCTAATACGTCTTCTAAATGCTGTAGATGCTTCTGCATTTCATTTTAAAAAAATACAGAAATGCTAAAAAAGGTCATCCAGTACCTTTTGAAACTTCAGTGCAGGCTGTAATGAAATTTGGTTGCCTTAGGTATTTTAACTGTTTTGAAAAACTCAAAATCTTAACATCAAAATTTTAAAAGAACTTTTATGACAAGATCAATTGAACAGATTCTTTGACTGATTCAACCTTTTTCTTCGTCTTCCCAGCATGCGATGAGTGTGATTGGGATCTTTGCAGAGGAACAGGCATTGGTGCTACAGATAGTGGCAGGAATACTGCATTTGGGAAACATCAGCTTCAGAGAAGTTGGCAACTATGCAGGAGTGGAGAGTGAGGAGTGTAAGTACCTCTGGAAACTGTTACAGGAGTAGAAATGAGCTGAAACCCAGCTGGTGTAAAGTGAACTGCAGTCTTGAGCTGCTCGTCTTAACACAGCGCACCAGTTCTAGTGCGAGGCTGCTGATAGGAATTCTCTTCCAAAACTAATGGTACTGAGGCCCTTCTTCTGTCTGGTCTTGTACAATGCCACTGACTTAACAGGAGCGCAGTGGTACAGAACCTACTCATAAACATACTGCATTTTGAGGAAGGCAGAGAAGAAATAGCAAAAGGCTACTATGATTTCTGCATTATGAAGTTGAAAGTTGGGTTTGTCTCTTTCCATTAAACCTCCCATGAGTTTACTGTGCATCCTAGACAACTAAATAGTAAAGCATTTATAGTGTGGATAACCACAAAAGATGAAACACGACAAAAGACTCCTGACAATTCTTGCTTTGAGTAAGTCTGAAGTAATAGAAAGTTTCAATTTGGTCAATAGTGTTCTTGTTAATACATAGCAAATTGCAGAAACACATGCAAAGGCCATTCTTCAAGACAGCAAAAACTGTAGTCTCTTACTATGAGTCAGAATCCAATCTATACAGCCCATTCTTGACACCCATTTAGACAAATGCTTCTTTAAAACTGCCAGTGATTACTATTTGCTACAGTGCTTGGTTATATTAATTGCTGAATCATAGACTTCTTTGGTTTGGAAGGGACCTTAAAGATCATCTAGTTACACTCCCCCTGCCATGGGCAGGGGCACCTCCTACTAGTCCAGGTTGTGCAAGGCCCTATCAAGCCTGGTCTTGAATCCAGTGATGGAGCCTTGACAACCTGCCTGGGCAACCTGTTCCAGTGTCTCACCCCTCTCAGAGCAAAGAACTTAAAAAATGTGAAGAATTGTACAGAGCTATATAAAATAGTGAAGAACCTGAAAAAACATACTCATTGTTTATTCTAAATCTTCCATGTTGGAAATCATGCCAAATACTACTTGTTCTCTGCTGGATACAGGAAACAGTTTAAAGCACCCCTCTTTACATTTGCATGGCACTGGGAAATTGATTTAGACTTTCTGGAAATCAGTGAAGGGAACTCAGTCTTTTTCAGCTTTCCTTCAGATTGTGTTTAAAACTATTCCACAGAACGCTAGTGATTAGTCTTTGAGGGTAACTTTTTCAATTACATGCATATCCTGCTTCACAGTAATTTCTGGACAGTAACTTTGTGGTTCCTAACTTGGGAAAAATAATTGGGCATCTTAAGAATGTGGAAATACATCAAGTCGTGACCAGCTATTCTGCCTTTGCAGTGAACCATTAGCACTGTGAAGGAAGGGTTTCTGAGGTATGCATGGTGGTTCTTACCATTATACTGTCCTCATAAATTCTTATGGTAGTATTGGGTAAATACTTATTCTGGCATCTTTACAGTATTTGTGAGCCTATTTGGTCTAAAATTACCTACATCCTTTCCATTTTAAAGCATATGATGTTTGACCTCTCCGTGTACCCCTCAACATGAGTTCCCAGAGATGTTGCCAGTGATTCAACTTTGATTAGTTGTGTGGTTCCAAATATGCTAGGGTAAATTTAATCAGCTTGCTGACAGTAACAAATCTGATTTCAGGAAGCTGGTGATTATTTGCAGCTTTTAAAATTATTTTGGATTAATGTACTGAAGGGTTTAGCAAAACCATGCTGCGATGTTACAGATTCATAAAGCACAAGTAGCCACTGCCCTAGTGATTATTTTACATCCGCCTCACACCAGTAAAGTAGATCTGAAAGCAGTGGGACATGGAGGAAGCACTGTTGGAGGATGATGTGGTTTAGTGGAGGTGCAAGTACCAACTCCCAATAGCTGCCCTTGGGAGCTATTTCCATATGCTTTCAAGCCGTTTCTCTTTTTCCATTCCTTAAGGTGTGTGACACCTGCAGCTAACATGAGCACCATGTGCTAAGAGTGCAAAGAATACTCGTCTTGTGGCTGCTTACTGTACAGCTGTATTTTTCGGCTTTACTTTTAAACAAGGGAAACCAGAATTTGCAAAGTACTTCCAGAATAAGGGATTAAAACGCCCTGATAAATGGCAAGGCAATTGAAAACTTTTTGCAATATTCTAACTTAGAAGAACAATCAGAAAGCAGATAGCATGTTCTTTATTTAATGTGTGAGCTCTGTGTTTTATATCAACCTCCTCCAAGTGTGATTTGTTTGAACCACAAAGTTAAAAACCATGACCTAAGCCAGCTTACACGTTTGAAGGACTGAAGGTACAGAAATTATTATTTTATTCCAGGGTGGTTTATCTTCATTGAAATCTCCGTAAATAACAAGTTGAAAATGTCCTCAGGGAAATTTCGAAGACCTAACTCCCTCTGTTTGTTTTTAAGCTGCATGCCCTATAAGGTTTATTTCTGCCGCTTGTTATTAGAGATATAGCTAATTTTTTTCCCTTCATTCTGTATTGGTTTAGCCTGTAAGTCATAATCCAGCAACCTTGATCTTTGTTGCAGTTTTGGCTTTCCCTGCTTTTCTTCTGGGAATTAACCAGGACCGCCTAAAGGAAAAACTGACCAGCAGACAGATGGACAGCAAGTGGGGAGGCAAATCTGAGTCCATTAATGTAACACTAAATGTGGAACAAGCCTGCTACACCAGGGATGCACTGGCCAAGGCCCTTCATTCCCGTGTTTTTGATTACTTGGTGGACGTAAGTTGGATTCTTGATTCTACTGAAGTATCAAACCAAGCACAAGTACACTAGGAATGTTCCTCGCAGTGCTTTTCTTGTCTGTGATTTCTTTCACCTAGTATGCTTCTTTGTCTAAACCTTAGCAGCAGCATTGAGCGGTGCAATGGGAGCATGACCACAGGTAGCAAATACAAGGCACTGATTATCTGACAAATGTTGCACTTTCTTTGAAGAAAGTGAGCTGCACTTTCAGCACTATATTTGCAGTCTCCTACCACTGTCCCATCTGATGTTCTGGCATCTCCTTCCTGTCAGCATCCGTACTTCTCCGAGTCTCACGTTCTCCTACATTGTCACGCGTTTCAGATGAGCAGAATTAGTGGGTTACGGTCCCCTGCTCTCTTACCCCACTCCTCTGCAAAGATGCCCTTCAAGCATCCCGATGTTGTGGCATTTGAGCAAATGGTAAAATTCCCTTCTCCATGCTCAAGTACTCTTGTTGTTCAGAATGAGACCCTGGGCTGGATTGCTGGGTAGAAAACTTACCCTTGGCCATAGATGCTGGAATGGCAAAAGAGCAGTCTTCTCTGTGGTGGCACCGCTAGCGTGTCAGAAGTCTCCTGCATCATGAGAGCTCTGTAATTCCCAGTATGTGCCTGGACGAGCACTAACACTACAAAATAGAGAAATACAGAAGTAGGTGAAAAGATTCATGGTACTGTCTGCAAAATGCATCAAATATCAAGCTTAAGTATGTTCTTTTTTTGTTGGCTCCTTTTCTTTAACTGAGCCAGTTACACCAAAGCTGAAAGATTTTTTTCAAACGGTAGATCCAAAGGCTCACTAAATGGGAAAACAGGATAGCACACTGTTCATTTCCTAGCTGTTAATAGCTCTTTATTATAAAGTGAAAGAAAAATACCTCATGCATATATTTGTATTCCAGTCAAATATGTTCTTTTTGGGGAAACCATGTATCTTCATATAAGGATTTAATGATATGATTATGTATTTTAACTCTGTAAACTACAGTTTGTTTTACATTTTGTTTCTGTTTTATTAGTCTATTAATAAGGCTATGGAGAAGGACCATGAGGAATATAACATTGGTGTCCTTGATATTTATGGCTTTGAAATATTCCAGGTAAGGCAATGCAGCATTCTGAGCTGATCTGGCCTGGGAGAGTGTTTTTTGTTATTCAGAGGGGAAAAAATCCAAAACAGAAAAGAAACAAAGTCTGTGACCAGAGTAAAAGCAAAAAAACCCCACGGCATAATAATCAAACAAACAAACAAACAAACAAAACCAAACAAAAAAAACCCCACACAAACAAACAAACAAAAAAACCAAAAAAAAAAAAAAAAAACACCAAAAAACAAATGACCCAGCTTCCTGAACACCGAGTTCTCACTGTTAATGTCTCACTTAGTAAGCACAAAGTATTGAAGAAACTTCAAAGAAACTATGTAATTGATCTTAAAAAAGCTGAGATTACACAGAATGTCTATAAAGTCAGCAACCCATCCATCACTGACAGTGTTTCTTTGAAGCTTATTGCCAGCATAACAGTTAAGAATTACTGTATACAAAGCACAAGACTAATTTTTGCTTCCTTTTCTATAGAAAAATGGTTTTGAACAGTTCTGCATCAACTTTGTTAATGAGAAACTACAGCAGATATTTATTGAGCTGACACTGAAAGCAGAACAGGTAACCAGACATTTATTATTTTTGAATTAATAAAGGAGCTCTTGCTTTTTCAATAGCTGGAAGAACAGAGGTTTTATCATCTAATAACAATAAAATTTGCCCTGTTAAGCAACACAGAGAAAAAAGCCACCTTTCTTGTTGGTTAACCCTGAAACTGTAAACCAGATCAGCTGCAGACATTTGTTCTCTACTACAGTGGCACAGGAGCGAGCGATGCAGTAGCACAGTCATGGGATTCTGCCCAGCCTTGCTGCATGTTCTGACTCATTGACAGAGAAGGAAAACTGCAGTTGGGATCCATCCCGGCACTTTCGGTGGATGCCTCACAGTTAAATGAGAACACTTTTCTCAATTTCATCCACATTTTTTTTTTTTTTTTTAATAATAATGAATTAAATAGATTACTGAGATGAATGCAGAAATACTTCTAGAAGTATTTGCAGTTCTCTGCTGGGTCTTATTGCAAAATCTAACTTTGCATGAATGTGAGCTTCTGCATGCGAGGGCAGACAGAATGCAGCTGAGACGGAAGCATTGTGTCCAGTATGAGCTCAGGCTTGGCACTAACTTTAGGACAGTGTTTTCAAGAATACACATACACAATTGCCTTTGTATAGAAGTAACTGATTATTCCATTTGAGCATGCAAATAACCTGCTAAATGTCTACTGAACTCATATGTACACAACTGAGTGAGTCAATTTAATAAAATTTTAGTATGAGTTTTCCTCCCAGTTAGTCTCTATATGTCTTTATAGATACAGTAATTGTGTACAGAAATAAAAAGTAGAACTGTGGCTCCATTTCATGTGCATTTCTAAATGTGTTATTTTTGAGGGTCTGATCCTTGATAGGCCTGTCAAACTCTTAGTTTTTAAAATAAATTAGGATGCTTAGGTACACTGTCAATATACTAGAAAAGTCACTTTGTTATTATTTTCAAAGTACTGACACTAGAAGCACAAATGAAGTGTTCCTGCTATTCTCAGTAACTACTTGAGGGCTACAAATGACAAAAGAAAGCTTGAGAACAGAGAAGGATTTGGATCATCTCCCAGGTTGTAGGGAGCTGGATATAACTCTGATTAGGGTAATTTGTCCCACCTCCTCCCAGTCATACGTTTGACAAGTCTTTCTGAATATGAGTAGTACAGAGTTTGTATATGTAGTGCACTGAAAATCTAGTGCTATAGCCGCAGTGCAAAGGAATATCTGCATCTTTCTTTTTACTTAACAGGAAGAATATGTGCAAGAAGGAATTAGATGGACACCAATAGATTACTTTAACAACAAAATAGTGTGTGACCTTATAGAGAACAAAGTGGTAAGTATTTAGAACAAACAGATGGAAAAAATCCAACAAGATTTTTCTCTAAATTATTTGGGCAACTGCTTTGCCGTCAAATGTTCGTAGGAAAAATGCAAATACTGTTGTTCAGTTACTGAGTCATACTAAACCTATATATAGATCTTACATAAGATGTCTTAAAAGAACTCTAAGACGTATGTCATCTAAGGTATATGTTATTTAAGATATCAACCATAAAGAGAGCCATAAGATAGCATGATTGATCTTTAACAAAGAATACAATGATGGAAATTAAAATTTTATCCACCTAAATTTATCACAAACTTCATGACACTTTACTGAACATCAGATAAGGCTTTCTGTGTTCCTGAGAGATGTATTTCAGTTTGGGGAAGCTACAACACCATCTTCCTTTGAGGTACCGTCACAAGTGAAAAAAAAAAGTGTAAAGCAGAAACAAGTGAAGAGGAAGTATTGGGGAGTGTTGTAGGTGAAAGAAATTTTGTCTTTGCTCCATGGAATGTTTTGCAGTTTAAAGTTAAAGTCTTTAAGTTCTGATTTGGGGTGACAAGAAATGTTGAGTTGTCCTTTAGGTGAGAAGTAGGATGGTTTTCAGCTAGTATGTAATTTTAACATCAGTTCTAGTACTCTGATGACTTGTGCTTAAATGCAGAACAGATTTTGCCCATTTCTTATCTGTATCAAGATAACTAGGAGGATAGGATTTGTCAGAGTTTTAGATATTGAACTCTTAAGTTGGCAAACTACAGCATGTAGTTGAAATACCTCAGACAGGTTTATTTTTCGGTGGAATGAGAAGGGCTATTGCTTTGTGAATGAATTAAAAACTGGGTATTTTAAGGTTTTGTTTTGATTTTTTTAAGAGCAATTATTTTTCTCCTCATTTCCACACAAAGTGGCATCTCTTCTTGTCCTTACATGCTTGTGTACAAATTAATCTCTGTGGTGAACAGTACTGATCAGGGGTAAATTCTTCCTGCTGCGACTTTGCTCTCGTATTTTTCTAGCAAGGATAAATTTTCTGTTTCGGGGAAAAACTGGCATAATTTTTTTTTTCTGCTTGCTTCTTCTGTTTCTGTTACTCTTTTCCAATGCATTAGAATCCACCAGGCATTATGAGCATTTTAGATGATGTGTGTGCCACAATGCATGCAGTGGGAGAAGGAGCTGATCAAACACTGCTTCAAAAACTCCAGATGCAGATTGGGACCCATGAACATTTCAACAGCTGGAACCAGGGATTTATCATTCATCATTATGCTGGAAAGGTGATGTGGAAAGTGTTGACAGTAATGAAAGGAAGGGGGAAGCCCTGTAGTAGGCTATTGTGCTCCTTTTGCAATGCAGGGAACTTAGAACAAATGTGCCTTAACATATGTTCCTTATTTAGAAGAGGGGAGTCTGGGCCTTGCTGATATCAAACGTACTGACCAGAACTTAATATTAAATGTAACAAATAAATGCAACCAGTCTTTAATTATAATCTTAATTGTTGGTTATAGCAGCAGTAAATTTGAAGAATTCAGATATAAAAAAAAGTTCTTAGGTGATGATATACCAATAAAACTTGGAATGTAATGTACATTTCTGTCTTCTTTGGCTATATTTCCCAGACTATTCATGATTTCCTGCAGTTATAGCTCATAATGGTAAACCCTTATTATACAAAAATTGCACATCAGGAAAATTCAGTAATTAATTCACTTGTCTTATACTATTTACTAGCTCCATAAAAGTCTTTTTCACTGAATTTAAATATATGGCTGAAATTCCTTTGTTGTGAAAGAGTTAACTAAATATATATATATATGTATATGCATGCAAGGATTTAGTTCTCATCATTGTAGTATCTCTTAAGTTATACCAGACTAACCAAAAAGTTCAGAACAGCTACTGATGAGGACAGAATTTAAATTTTCTTTCATTATTGGGTTCTCAACTCACCACAAACAATCAATTTCCACCTTGGCCCAGGTATCTTATGATATGGATGGATTCTGCGAGAGAAATCGGGATGTTCTTTTCATGGACTTGATTGAACTCATGCAGAGCAGTGATTTGTACGTAAGCAAAACTTGCTTAAAGCTAGGAATAACGTGTTAGTTCAGATGGATGCAGAGGGCCTGACTTCTCCACTTCCCGACTTGTGAACTCATTTGTATCAAAGTGGAAATAAAACATCACTACAGTAGAACAGTATCACTGCATTGTATTGACCTTCTTGTTCTGCCAGTCTGAATAAGGTACCGCAGTGTCAGAATCAAATTCTGTAACAACAGTCGTTTGTTTTGGCCTTTAGCAAGGCTGTCAGTGATTTGACATTCTCTCAGAACAGACACAGTGTTTTAACAAAGTAACATCTTTTTATTATGTACTTTAAGTAAATGATGCTTATTTTAAGAATTTCATGTTTCTTCAAGTCTAGAAGTCTGGTGTCATGTCTTCCAAAGCTCAGTAAAATAGCAAGGGAACTCTTAGGAGAAATGAAGTTCATGGAAAATACTAAGATTAAAATAGATTTGATCTAACTCCAGATTAACAGAAATAGCTATTTATATTCTGCTCAAGTGTCAACTTTTACAGCATATTCCTTGACATTCCTGCATTGAATTGTCCTTCTATGGCAACACTAATTTATTAATTCTTTCCTAGGCCTTTTATAAAGGCTCTGTTTCCTGAAAATCTTCAAGTGGACAAGAAGGGCCGTCCTACTACTGCGGGCAGTAAAATCAAAGTATGTCTAGTTTCGCTGGTTTAGTATGTGCTTATATGGGTGTGTGTTTGTGTACGGATACCTAAATTAAAAAAAAACCAACCAAACAAACAAAAAAACCCAACACAACAACAACAAAAAAACAACACAAGCAGTCTTTGCTGCTTTTTACTGTCCAGACATTTTTAACGATAGACATCAGGAGTAACTCAACTGCAAAGGGACTCATTGTTTTAGCTGTTAGAATCATGTTTTGCCCAGCATCGCTGTTCATTAAATGTTTTGGTCAGCTGCATTCTGCAGCACTGAATTTTCCAAATGAGCAATTGATGGTAGTGATAATAGTACTTGCATGTGCATAATGAATGAGCCCCTTCAGGAAGCCACTTGATGTCCTACAATTAACTACAGATAACTGGTCTCTTTATAGTGCAGAAATGCAAGGGAGCCTGATTCAACACCCACTGAAGTCAACAGAAGTCTTTCTACTGACCATAATGTGCCTTGAATAAGGCAGCAAGTGTTAGAAGGCGAGCATCTTTTTGGAGACTGGTTTAAAATATATGCTTAGATTACCCACTTGCAGACTTTGGAAATGGATATTTTCTCAGCCTCTTTCCTTATATTTCACCCTGACAGTCAAGTTCACATGATGCATTCCTTGTCACTCCATACTTTTTTATAATAAATATATTACATAGCTGGTGATAACACTGCCTTCTATTTACTGATAAATTTTTCATGAGGTGCATGTTACCCCAAGACACTTTGGTTGTTCTGGAGAAAGGTCAAAGTCAACTGGATGCAGTCAACTGAATTGTCAGGAGATGGTGGATGATTTTTAAAATTCTTACAGGATTTGCCCCGTTCAGCTCAGATCCCATTGTTTTCCCTCAATTTTACAGAAACAAGCAAATGACCTCGTTGGCACCCTGATGAAGTGTACGCCCCATTACATCCGCTGCATCAAGCCAAATGAAACAAAGAAGTCTCGCGACTGGGAGGAGAGCAGGTACGGATAAACAGCGTATGTCATGAGAAACAGTGCAAATAGTCAAAAGAATCCACCAACATCTGTAAATTTGTAATCAAACAAAACCAGATACTCTTAAAACCTTTGTAAATGAAATCTGGCATGAGTTCTCCTAAACTCTGAAAATAAGCTGTGGTTGGCTAGTCTAAGTCAGCAATTAGTATATGCTGTTCATAGCTTTTCTCATATCAGTTATGAATAAGCAACATTTGCAAAATGGTACCACAAGCAATATATTAAAGACTCAGAATTGATATAGAATGCATTTGGTGTGCAAATTCTATGTGGAAAACTAACTTCTGCTTTATGCTTCTGTTTGGTAGCTATAAAGCCAGCAGGGTGTCTATATCCACTTACCAAAAAGTCTGTGTAGCCAAGAACTCAGAAGCTTCCTTTTTTTAATTCTCGGCTTTTAAGTTTCATTAGTCAGCTCTTTAAAAGAGTAGTCACTAGAATGTCATATGAGGTGGTTATATAGACAAATGTCTAAATCATCAGTTTGGTTTATTGCATCTATTTCAAGGTATCTTTAACTATATAATACGTTATAGCATATTCCTTTTATCTGCAAAAAGATACTCTTTTTTGCACCGAGGTGGGCGATCAGCATGGTATGTATACTATGTCAGGTCCTAATATAAGTAACATCTATTACTATATACCAAGTAGTTTTGGAATGGGTAAAAGTGCTGATAAAGCAGGTGGTTATTTTTATCCCAGTGAAACAAATTGCACTGTCTGATAAAAGCATTCTTGACCATATCAACCACACACCAGAACTCACTTCCTGCCATTTGGCATGCAGACTAGCACAATTACATGCAGATGTAGAGCACTTCGAGAAGCCACAATTGAGACTGCACTTTAAAGTGTCATTTAGGTCTTGGCAGTAAACGTAGACCTTCTTTCTCTAGCTTTTCCACCCCTGAAAATCCTGCTATGCAGCATTTCATTTTGTACTGGTACTGGGGACTGAAGGAGGAAAGTTAGGTGATCCTGAAAAAAAGTATGTCTAAAACTTTTAACTATAAGTTGAGGGGCTTTTAAATGCCATCCTTTACTTATTGGAAAACAGGCCTGTTATTGTGGAAGGTGTTGCTAGGAAACCAATGAAACAAATAAACAAAAGCCTAGTCCTGAGAAAATGCCAGCATTCAGGAAACTGGGTTTGGAGAAAAAATGGCAAAATGTCTTGTTTTCCCAAAATGACGATGGTATTTGGCAAATACAGCAGCTACTGATAAGAAATGTAATACAGAGGATTGAATACTACCAGACAAACAGAAATGGAACTAGTTCCTCTAACAGTAATACTTAATCCCTGTTTAAAAATCCCAACATTCTCTCCCATTTCAAACTATGATTTCCCATACTAGGAACTCAGATAGGATACATATACTGTAGCAGTTAGTGACATGTCTGGGGAGAAGAAATTTGACATGTTGCATATGACAAATTGAAGCTTAATTTAATTGTTTCATGGCTTTAGAGAAGTTCTGTGCTGAGGGAAATACAAAATATAACTTTGTTTCTCTGATATTTTGCTGAATGTTGGTTTAGAGGGGTTTTTTTTGCCTTCTTTTGTGATCACACAGTGCTGTATCAGATACGTGCTGCCATAGCCAATGTGATGGGAGTAGTATATCTCATCTGCTTATTAACAGCATATTACTAGACAGTGAAAATGTTACTGAAAAAGGAAAAAAACACCCTTCACAAATCCTGTCTTGCTTCATGTGCACTGAAGCCATGTAACTCCAGCTTTGTACTGCTGTTGAATAATTCCAGAGTACTTAGCACTGAAACATAGACCTTGTGTAATATCTAAAGCTTGCAACATACTTTAATTATTCAAAAAATTGGGATGTTCTTGAAATGTGCTTTTGTTCACATCCTGGCACAGCCACTTGGACTTGTATTCAGAATTGCTGCATTAGCTGAATTCCCAGACCCTGACCTGCTTAAGATTGGTGCCTGGAGGGAGATTTTCAGTGTGCGTTTTCTCAGAAAGAGAAGGAAAACCAGAAAAATGTCTCAAATTCTTTGTTGCTGGACATTAATACTGGCAGGACGGTAAGGAAATGGGAGTAATACTTTTGCTCCAGTGCATTATTCCAGATGTGAACAGGAGGGAAAGCTATAAACAGGAAAATATATTTTTATTCACCAACTTTCTACTGTACCAGAATTCCTGGAGTGGGTACAAGATATACTTTAATTCCTTGAACACAGCAAGATTAAAATGTGCATTATTATTTATTACAAGCTAAAAGAGCAGTGTCACTCATCATTTAGTAAAATACCTTGTAAAGGTTCTTTAAAAGGAATAAATAACTGAAGGGCTTTTGTCATTCATAGCATGGGATTTCAAAATTTTTTTCCTTTTGTATTGTGAGTCATGTGAAAAGAATGTCTCGACCAAAGTGAGGGGGAAATCGATGGGCAACATTACTTTATATCAAAATCTTAACATTTCAAAATAAGCTAGAGAAGAAACGTTGAATTAACCAGGAGTTTACCAGGTTTTGATATATCTTTTTTAAAATCAAGAGAACGTGGTAAACAAAACAAAATTAAATGGCTCGTTACAGGCTCACTTTTTGGATTATATGCAAAGAAATGCTATTTATTTTATCTTTATTAAACATGCAGGACTAAGATCGAAACCCTTATACTCCTGATTGAAAGCTAAAGCTCCCATAATTTGCCTTTTAAAAGAACAGCAACAGAAGCCCCTGAACACCATATTTCAGAGTTAAAAACTGACATGAATTCTTCCAGCCACATGACTTCAATGAGGAAATAAAGGAAATGCAAAGGAAAGCAGCAACACTCATACATTAAGGAAGCTAACTGAAATTCTTCAAATCAAATCTCCAAGCGTTAAATAGTGCGCTACTAGGATATGTAAGATGGAACACAAAATAATATACCACAACTCCAGAAAGAACAAAAGGTGCCAAAAGGAAGCGTTTTCTTATGCTGTTTTTCTGCTTTGAGATTCATAGGGATGGATTTATAGAACCTAAAAGAACGTGTTTTGCCTGATGGAACTGTAATAGTGTTGGGATAATGTTTCAGTTCCCTGAGCAACAGAGTTCATCCACAGCCATTACCACTTTCTGTGGGACTCTGTGTTTATAAGTGAAGTATGCCATGATCAAGCTTACCAGGCATGCTTCAGCCCCTCTTGAGCCCATCCTCAAATCCTTCCTTTGCAGCATGGTAAAGTGAGGAGGAATACTAGCTTTTCATTAATATACTGGCCAGGCTTCTTTCTGGTTCTTTCTGTAATGAAAGCTTGACATCTGGGGCTTTCTCTAACCATTAGATTTGGTCCTTTCTCATGAACAGACAAAAAAAAGAGCTACTGTGTGCTACTGTTGATGTTTGAGCTATATAAAACACAGGTGAAACCTAATAATAAAAGAACACAAAACAATTTCCCACCCCCTTGGATACCAGCTATGTAATTGTATAGGCAATAGTTACTTGGGCTTTTATGGGTAATAATAGTAGTTAAGAAATTTCTACATAATTAGTTAAGAGATGAGAGCTTAAACTAGGAAAAAATTACAAGGTAAACTTGCTGCATATATTTCAGTAACTTAGTCTACTTGCCTTGATTATTTTTCCTACCATGGAGTGTGCATAGTAGTGTGCAATAATAGATTGATACACCTGTACTTGAATTTTAGAAGTCAGTCTTTAAACACGTTACAGGCTTTTAAGAATACCTCAATCCACAAATACACTGAAATAAAACGGGTTATGAATCTTGCATTGTTTTTGTCCGCAGGGTAAAACATCAAGTGGAATACTTGGGTCTAAAAGAAAATATTCGAGTAAGAAGAGCTGGCTATGCCTACAGGCGGGTTTTCAAGAAGTTTTTGCAAAGGTAGGGTTGTACTCATTTTAAAGTATCACAGTACAGTTGTTTATATGAGGATGTGTAAAAACAGAAGTTGGAAGTTTTGAAAGCTCTCTTTTCCCATTTACCTGTTTCTTTCCCCCGTTTGTCTTGCTCACAACCTGGGTTACACAGAGATCTGAAAGTGTCTTAGAGTCTTTGGCTGTGTCTCCAAAAGCCTTTTTGTTTTTCTGTAAACTTGCCTAAGACCTTGGGGTTTTTGTGTAGTGCTAGGACAAGGTTCCTCCAAGTTAAAAAGAGTTAAGAGAACTTAAGATTTAGGAGCTGCAGAGCCTGGAATCTGGCTGTCTAGCTGCTAGCCTTTGTTTAAAGTGTTTCTGCTCTAGCTCTCCCAACTCTTCTTTTTGTAATGACAGCTGATAGGGAGTGAAATATATGCCTGCCATCCAACCATTTCAGTGTAAAGAGTAACCTTAAAATGCACATTGTGTCCTGCCACTGGTGTTCAAACAGCTGGGATTGGTTACAACTCAAACCACTGCAGCTGCTCACTGAATGGAAGCAAGTCAAAGCTCTCCAAGACCAATCCTTTTCTCAGTGTCTTCAGGCCAGCTGATAGATGGTTAACTACCTCTGCTAGCTAATGAAATCCTCTTAAATAAGAGCAATTTCAGGATTTATACAGCATCCAGCTTCTGTTTTTTAGAAAACTGAGACATACAGCTAATAAATGCCCAGCTGGGGCATTACATGACAAACCAGCTTTTGTTGGAAAACTGCATTGCAATTGAGAATATAAAGGAAAAAAACGTCAGTTATTGCAAGGAGTGGAATGTAATTAATCATCTAGTAATAGGCAGATGTAAAATATCTCAAAATATGGACTTAATGGTCATTATGGAACAATTCAAAATGCCTTTTTCTTCAGTCTTCAAGCCCAGGCATATAAATATGACTATGCTTCAGGTTGCATTACTTAACACAGTCTGTTACTGGGACAGAATAACAGCTTAATAATGTGTATTAAACACAGTTGTTGTCCACTGTCTGTGAGGCTGTGCAGGTCTAGAAAACTACCTGAGGGGTCTGCTCAAAGGAAAGCTACGTGGTGCTTCTGGAAGGTGAATGGATTTCTGTACTTCACTTGATATCTAGAGGTCCACAGACAACCGAGCCCATTCTTTATGCAGTTCATCCATTTGTTTCAAATTAGTCATGTTAATTTTAACATTTTGTTGTGAGTCAACCCCTTCTCACCACCTTTCCGTTCACAGTTCCCTAGCCTCCAGAACAAGCTCTGTTCTGCCACCCTGAGCCAGCGTGAGTAGCAGCGGGCTGAGGCATGGGCTGGGCGGGAAGCGCATGCGTGTGCACGCCTTCTCGTGGGGCGCCCCTGGGCAGCTCCCTATACAGGAGATTTCTGGGCTCCGTGGGTTTGTGTACAAAATTTACATTTGCATGCAAAAAACCACAATCACTGAAAAGGCTTATGTGTTCCAAAGCATAACCAGTGTGAAACCTGAACTCCATGCTTCCACATTGAGGCACAGGACCTAACTGTGAGTTTCTTACAGAGAACTTGGGGGAAGGGGAAGCAGTCATGACTTGAAATTGTTTCAGAAGCATTTTAAAAACACATTTAGTACTTGTGCCGAAATGCTCTGTAAGATCAAATTACACAAGTGTGAAAAGCCTAGACATGGGAATAGTGACGTGACCAGCAAATGGGAAGCACACATAAGTACGTTAGAGGAAAGTGCTGTTGTGCTATTTTAAACAGCAGTGAGCAACAATAGAGTTGCCACGTTACAAAATTGCAAAATGCTTCATGTTATAGAATAATCTATTTCTTCTGCCCAGTAGACTTGTCACACCGGTGAAATGTATGAAGTTAATTTGGGTTTATGAAAAAGGAGAATTGCAAATATCTTATTTTGTACCCAAAAATTTTTACATACATTAAAAGATCTTAAGTCACGTTTTTCCCTGTGCCCTCCTTTACGTCTCAGATGTAGGAAAGAATTTGTAACATACTGAAACATAGTGTCAAAATCTTGTATGGAAGGTAACGTTTCAAGTGCCTTGATTAACGTTGGCTCCTTTAAACTCAGGCTTGCTTAGACCCACCTGTACAACTATACTGTTGGCAGTACCTGGTGAACCTGCAAAAGAGGCTCTTAAATAAGCTGGGAGTTACTTTCACTTACAACTCCTTACTAGGTTGTATATATCCCATAATAGTGATAAATTACGTAACTATGTAAGTGTACACATTGACTGTAAACCTAGATTATGTATAATGTACTTCCATTTCTAAGATGGTGTAAGAGCTGCTTTGTTACACCATCACGCATGGTACCTGAGCATTTGTTAACTAATAATAGATTTGAACATGACGACATCAGTATACCCTTTTGAAGCCTGCTGAATTATTCATAAGTTAGCTTTCTCTTTTCATACACGTGCTATTCAGAGGTGTCTGGGGTTTGTGATGTGTTCCTTTTTAACTGTTTGCTAGTTTTCATTGTGTGGTATTGTTATTTAAGTTGCATGACACTGTTTCTGCTTCCTGGCTGGATAACATCTTGGATATAAAAGGAATAATTAATATTCCCTTAATGAATATTCTAACAATTCCTTGTGTGATTTTTGAGAACATTTTATTAGGAGCTGTCTAAATCTTAAGAAGAAAGAACTTGGGAATTAGAACAGACTGAACTCCATACTTTATAACTTTTTTCATTAGTTCAGTAGTTTTACAAATAAGCATGATTTAGTTTATATAACACAAGTAAGCTTAAGACACAAAAGTGATTGTCAAGAGTAAAGAATATAAAAGATTTTGGGGAGAAGCTTGTCACAACATATTTAGCTGTTCACTCTTATTGTCAAAGGAGTCTGAATAGCTGCTTCTAGAGAAGTTACTTATCCACAGGCACACTGAGGCAGCTACAGCCCATCAGTGCTCCTTGGTGGGCAGTAGAACAAGGCAGCTTTGTAACTCCAGCCTGGCTGTTCCAACAGGCCAAGTTAAGCCTAAAAATGCAGACAGTTTTAAAGGGGCTGCAACCTGGCACGCACCTAACTTTCAAGGCTTAAGGAGAATACCATGAGACAGAAGACTACTCATCGCTTCCTGTCAAAGACATGTTATTCTAGCTCTTGCCTGCCACCTGCCCTAGCCCTCCGTGTGGTCAGCTCTGAGTGTTTGCTCGAGGTAGCGCCAACATCGCTGTATCTTCCCTCTGGTACCAGAGGCCAAGCCAAAGGCTCTCTGGGATGAAGCCAAGAATGGCTCCTTCCTAAATGCGGACCAGCTGTTGAACAGGTGGGTTAGGACCATGAGCTGGCAACTTGCTGAGAAACAGAAAGGACCTTTGTAAGAATAAGACAGAGAAAAGGCTTGAGGGGGAAGTTTGCCACATGACTGGGCATTAATCTAGAACAGCAGGGAAACAGGTACTTAAATATGGACCATAAGTCATTACTAGAAAATAACCTTGCCCTGGACTTAAGGAGATCACAGCAGAACTTTCTGTAATAACTGTGCTGCACCTACCAAATAGGAACTTAGCATCTGGAAATGGGAGACTCCTGGACACTGTTGTACTTCTCATTGTAGCTGTTTGGTCTTGCGAAATAAGTAACATCTTAATACTGTGCATCTTGCCGTGCTGCAGGCTTCTGTAAATCCTGACAAATATGTAAACCCTCCCCCCAGGGTAATACTGACTAGGAGTCAGTGGTATGCTGCTGCTGCTGTTTGATGCCAGGTTTTATTCGCTTCTCTTTGGTGGTTAAGGTACGCCATTCTGACCAAAGCAACCTGGCCTTCCTGGAAAGGAGAAGAAAAACAAGGAGTTCTCCACCTGCTTCAGTCAGTCAACATGGATCCTGACCAATACCAGCTTGGGAAATCCAAAGTCTTCATCAAAGCTCCTGAATCTGTAAGTGTGGCAGAACACAAGTCCTTAAATGTAAAACCATTTTGGTGAAAGAAAAGGCGTGCCCACTCACAAGTTAAGCATGCTACCTGCTAAGGTGGGAGGAGCTGAAGAACATAAGCTTATGAAGAACATAAGCTGGGCAGGTCTGCCACAGGCACCTCAAGGCTGTAGAGGGATTCTGGGCACTTCCAGAATAAGCATTCTGTGAAAGGACCCTGCATGATTTTGAGACTAATACAAGGAACATTAAATGCATCAAGAAGAGGAGAGATGGGATATGAAGATGCTTTGGTGTCAGGCCACACATGGTGACATCCCATCAGAGAATCTGTCATATGAATATCATATCATGAAAACATCATAGATAAGGCCATCAGCCCAAGAAAATAGGTCCGCTTCTCAGTACAAGAACTACTGATGAAAACAGGGGAGCCCCCAGTTATAGTAAGGATGTGTTATTCATCACTAAGTCAGTGTTCCAGAATGATTGCAAATTGGAATCCCGTCCAAAGAGAACATTACGGAGGCATCATAAGGCTGGTTTTTATCCTGTAGTTGCTAAACTGCACAAAATCTATTGGGAAAAAAGTTTTCTTATATCACTATTTGGAAAAGTTGTCAAGGAAAAAGCTATGCTCTACTCACCGTCATCTGTTCCTTATTTATCAGAAGCAATCTAGTTTAGTTTGCACAGCATACCTTGCAGTTAAGGGTTAGGTGTTTTCTGGGTGCTTGACCTGAAGTTAAATATCAAAATGCAAGCAGAACACTTCTGTTGCTGTCATTTTCTTTTCCAGAATTTTTGCTCTGTGGAGCAGCAGTAGATCAGGCAATGACACTGCTGTGCCAAATCACATGGGAGGATATTTAGTAAAGGGAAAAAGATAATAGTTCTCTAAGCTATAACAGAAGTTGTGTTGTTTCTACCATAAATAGGGTAACATGGTGTCCTCTCTGTTCAGGAATAATGGACTTTACAGTCATGGCGTCTGAGAGGCATGTTTATATAATAAAGCATATAGTGTTCACAATGTAGGTTGTTAGAATGCTTAGGTGCCTGTTGGCAGAGAGAAAGTTCTAGTACAGAATAAATCCTACTTAGCCATTGCATGCAACACCTTAACTAGCCAATTAAGAAAAAGCGTGAGCTTCATCTGCCTTAAAAATTAAATCATGGGCCATGATTTATTTCTTAAGATTATTGGATGGGTTTGTCTTAAAAAGTCAGCATGATAGCCTTAGACATTAGCAAATGTCTTTGATATCTCTTCTTGTGATGTCTGTTGTGATTTTTAGTCCTTTACAGGTGACCTCAAGTTTATCATTGGGTGGTGGTGGTGAATACACATTCTGGTAAAATATCTATCTGGATTAATACAGACAACATAGTTGCCTTTAATCACAAGGAACTAGCTTGAGTCTTTTAAGCAACATTTGTCAGTCCTGTGTTCATTACCTTCCACTGTAGCAAGCCCAATTTTCTTTTTTAACACTGCAGAATTATTTTGCATTCTATGCCATTCTTTGCAGTTAGTTACAAACCAAATACAATCGCAGTTTGGGAGATAAACAGTTAAGGGAAGAAATCAAAATAATTTTTGCATGATGGCTGTTTTCTCAATGTTATGCTACTTTATGGATAAATCAAGCAAAAATCTAAAATACGTTTGGCTTCAGTTTTATATAATAAATTATATAAGGAACTATCTTCCTTTCTTGGCTGCTGAAATATCCTAAGCTTGGTATGTTTTCCCCTTACAAAAGCACAGATTTTCAGGAGCTGTGTCCACAAACAGGGTGGGTCTTATTCCTGCTTTTTTCAAAGAAAGAAGTGAAATCATTTGATGGTGTCTATCTTCTGTTTAATAACCAAGTGGCCAGTGTTCACATAGGGATTGATGGATTTAGTTCTTCAGTCTGAAGCAACCAAATTGTTAATAATTCTGTACTCAAACATATGCTCACTAGGTTGTTTCCACAAGGCAGAAATTGTTTCCCAGGGGATGCATCTTCCCATTCTAATGCTTTTGTATAATACTAAGTCCTCGTTGCATGTATGTGCTGTTTAATAGCGTATCTGTGGCTTTTAGTGAAGGGCAGGTTAAGAAACATGAGGTTGACTCAAAATAGTAACACTTTTTTTGGTTGCATTTTGATTTTAATTTCATAGAATGGCTTAGGTTGGAAAGGACCCTAGAGATCATCTAATTCAGCCTCCCTGCCATGGGTAGGGACGCCTCTCAACTAGACCAAGTTGCTCAAGGCCTCATCCAGCCTGGCCTTGAACACCTCCAGGGAGGGGGCATCCACAGCCTCTCTGGGTAATCTAGTCCAGAGTCTAGCCACCACATGAGTCTTCTGCTGAAGAATTTCTTCCTAAGATCCAGTCTAAACCTACTCTCCTTCAGTTTAAAACCATTTCCCCATGTCCTGTTGTTGGACACTGTTCTGGAAAGTCCTTCAGCCCTCCTGTAGCTTCCCTTCAGGTATTGGAAGGCAGTTATAAGATCCTCCCATTAATTTAAATTAGTGCTTTCAATTACTGTATACACTTTCTTTAAAAGAATATTTTTTGAAGAGTCCTGAAATCCAGTTTTAAAAGAGAACTAGAAATTATCTGGGCCTTTTTCATTTTAAGTTGAAAAATCTTTTATGAACTTGATTTGTACCTTCTAGTATCAAAGACAGTCATCTCATTACTAAAGTACTGGTTAGGATTATATTTCTTTTGAGAAAAACAGTATTTGATATGGTAAATGAAAATTTCTTTCTGCCACCCAAAGAGAGCACCTGTTACGGATTAATCAGATGAAAAATACTTGATGTGCTCAGGGTGTGAGGAGAGGCTTTATAATACATACTTTAGGAAAGAATTCATGCAGTATTTTTATTTCAGAACTTAAGAACTGTATTTTAACTCAAATGTTTTCATGGAAATGCCTTAAATTTGGCCTTCAATTGCAGGTAACAGACTATTTTGCATTAAGATTTTGCAATTAACATTATTGCTAGAGAAATAAATGGTGAGTATTCATGAGAGATGACATCAACATTGTTACTGCATCCATATTGTTACTGTGACCTGGATTGCACAAGGGCTTGACTGTGCCCCTGCTGAAGCTGAGGAAGTTTTTGCATCAGGACTGTCTGAAACTCCATCTAGTGCTTGTGTGTTTGTGAAGTTTTTTTTTTTTTAATAAGTTTGCTGTAGATGGAGAGTTGCCAGCCATGTAATAAGGTTTTATGGGTGGCAGAAAGGAGGCTTTGGTATTTACATTTCCATCAAACACCTGAATAAATAAGTCTGCAAAAGAGCAAATGAGGTTCTGCAGAAATAGGTTGCAGTTGATCAAGTTTCCTTTTTAAGATCAATATTAACAACAGTGTTTTTCTAGATTTGTATGGTTTAGGACAGCAAATTAAAAAAAAGGAACCTAAAGCCCAAGTTTGCTTCTTGATACAGCTGTTTTTATTAATTTTATCTCTTTGGAAAGCTAGAAGAAAAGTCCTTATGAATATTTAACAAAGTAGAGAGAAATAATAAACAACAGTCATGTCGGTGGACTGATTTAGTACTGTAATTGTTAGCCAAATTCTTGTGCTTCTGATGAGACAAGAAAACACTTATCTAAACTTGAAATATGTAAATGGCTGTAGTGAAATATGCTGTATCCTACAATAGTTACAGTGTTGTCCTAATGCATTAATTTTACATATATTTTAGTGGGACCTGGGAAATTCTCAAAGGGATGCACCTTCCATTTTTGTTTTGATAAATCACATTCTCTTGAATTCTGACAACATTTTAAACCCCAAAATCTTGTTATGTCATCCTGAAATATACAGCATTATAGCTGTAAATCCTGCAACCAGCTGCCAAAACTTTACTGCTGGGAAAGAATGGCACCAATGGACACAAGAGCATGAAATTCAGGCAGCGAAGAAAGTCGCATGTTACACATTGCAAAGATCCCCTAAACATGGTAGCATGCGGATAAGAGAAGTATGAACTTTGGAGAATGTGACGATAGAGGCTGGATCCATGCCCAGTGGATAACTTTGAGTTGCACCAGTAGATTATTTCAAGGAGCATCCATATTCCTCTCTTTTCATCATTGGGTATCAAGGTTATTAGATAGACTGTTAAGAGCCAGAACCACTCAGATGTTAGAGATTTCTTTTGGAAAATGCTTAACATTCTGATCTCAGATCCCATAGTTGTGGTAGAGGCACCAGCTTGAATCTGGAATGAAATGCACTGGAAACATGTTGAAGGAAAACAGCTTTTTCTTGGACTTTTCATGTAAAATGTTTGACCCACCCTTCTGTCTCCTTGTACAGTTATTTTTGTTAGAAGAGATGAGAGAGAGGAAGTATGATGGGTATGCCAGGGCCATCCAGAAGGCATGGAGGAAGTATGTGGCCAGGAAAAAATACGTACAGATGAGAGAAGAAGGTAGGTTATAACTTCTGATGACTGATACTTCACACGTGGTTCCAAGAATAGGAGTGCCATAAGAGATGAAGGGCATGCATCCTTCTGTAGAGCAAACCATTGCATTGCAGGTGAGTCTCTAGGAATGACTGCAAACTGTTGGACCCCAAAGGTACTACTGATGAGGTTGGCTGCTCTGCATACGTGGATTTCTTGGACTAGCCAGCATTTTGTTCCGAAAAGAAAGCCAGAATGACTAGGAGAGAGAGAGATGTTCCAGGGAAGTGAAAAAGAAAACACTTCATACAGTTACACAGGGCCTAGGTGGTCTGCAGGTGATACAAATGAATCCAAGGACTGTAGCACTTAGACACGTGATCTGAGTTATGTGAATGAACAACATTCTGGGTTTGGAAGAGTTAATTTTTAATTTCCAACAATGAGTGAGAAATTCCTCAGTTCCAGAAGTGTTCCAAATTTATCAGAACTGCTGAGCTTGCCATCAGTGTATTTTGTTACATGTGGATTTAATAATCGCACAGATCCTTACATAAGGGATTAATAGCAGTGCTTCACTACTTTTTCCATATCATAAGCAATATGGTTATCATTTCTTCCCAGAAAGTTCTGTTTGAAACAGCTATTTCAGATTATGAGTTTAGAAAATGTAGTAAATACAATTAATCAATGTTTATTTTTGGTATTTAAGCATCAGATCTGTTGCTGAACAAGAAAGAGAGAAGACGGAACAGCATTAACAGGAATTTTGTGGGAGATTACATAGGCATGGAGGACCATCCAGAGCTGCGCCAGTTTGTGGGCAAACGGGAGAAGATTGATTTTGCAGACACTGTAACTAAATATGATAGGCGGTTTAAGGTAGGTTTCAAGAGCAACATGCACTAATGATTAGTTCTGCTAGGGTGTCTTTACTATCCTTTAATGGGAACTCTACCATGTTAGTGTCATACCATCTCCGGGATACCAGCTTGAAAAAGCTGTCTTTGACTTAAGGCACACAGGGAAGCAGTTACAGCCTTGTGATTGGAACACTGCCACTGTCAAACCTGTTGTGCCAGGATGAATGCTTCTTGCGACATGCTGGGCAGAAAGCTAAATTAGTTAGGAAATAGTGTGGAATCTGACCCTGGGGGTCATATGATTAAGCACATCAGTGCTTTTTTCCACTCAAAACAAAGACTACCAGTATTGGCCCAAATCATAGTATATCATAGAATTGTTTAGGCTGGAAAAGACCTTTAAGATCTTCGAGTCCAACCATTAACCCAGCTTAGCCAAGTCACGTATCTTTGGACCAGCATCACAATGTTAGTGCATTGATCTCCACAGAGCTGTCTATTTTCAAACAATTTTGTGTTTCAGACGGTGAAGCGAGATCTTGTCCTCACTCCAAAGTGCATATACCTGATTGGACGTGAAAAGATAAAGCAGGGTCCAGAGAAGGGCCAAGTGAAGGAAGTCTTAAAGCGAAGGATGGAAGTGGAGAGAATTCTTTCTGTTTCTCTAAGGTCAGTACCTTGAAAAATTTCTTTCTATTGACAGAGAAACATGTATAGGACAGGGAAAAACAAGTTGATCGATGAAGGGTGAATTTTTAAAGCTTCATTAATGGCATCTTGTAAACAAAGAAAGCCTTATTTTCACTCCCAGCCCTAGTAAGTGTGTTACAACAATAGATGTTTATGTATATAGCCAGCACAAACATTTTCTGCCTAGTTGTTAAAATGATTCAATTACACTGCTGAGTCCCCAAAAATGCATTCTGTGAAGCATATATTCACTATGCTTAAGCAGATTCTAGAAAGTTTTGGCTCAAGCTTTTATTCTAGAAGTAATTCTTGCTTACAGAAGTACATCTTGTAAAATGTCCACCGCTTCTTAAAAGGATGTTCTCTCTCTGGTGAGCTACTAAAGCCTTTATTTCTACTTGGATTTCACATCACTTCTGTTGACTGAATGTCAAGCCAGTCTCAGATTGCAGGAAATAGCAGGTGTCCACATAATGCTGAAAAACCCAGTTAGGTGAGCAAAACCAGAAAGAAACTGGCCCTCTCTAGTGGATTCTTGCCTGTATCACTTCATCCCTTTGAAGATGAGTGAACAAAATCTGGCTGCCTCTGCATTCTGCAGTTTATCAGAGCTGGTAGCTGAGTGTAATTGAATACAACAACTGTACTTTAAATCCAGGGCAACAACTGTACTTTAAATTTAGAAATAAATTATGATTTCAATGCAATGTAAGTCCATACTTGAGTGCTGTGCATTTCTAGCTACTGCAGAGGTTTTAATATATGCTTATGCCCCCATTAACATAACCAAAAATCTTCTCACACACATTACCCAGTACTTAAAACCAACATGTTTCACACTTTTGCAGAATCCTTCACAGACATTTCAAGATTAGGGAAAGGTCTGCAAAAGGTGTCTGCTCACAGTACCATTTTCAAAACCTGTGGTTTATTTACCATTACATTTTTATAATGTACGTTGCAGCAAAATAACTGCAGTAGATCTAGGTCAAAGATGAGTGCAAAACATGTCTTTTTAGTGCTCAGAGTTTGGACTGTGTTCTGTGCAGACCTCGAGCAGACTGCAGCCAGACAGTTGAAGTGGGCCTGTAGCATTCCAAAGGCATAGTCACACTGAGTCAGTTAAAGAACAGCTGTCTGCCTAGTTAGCGAAAGCTGCTACACTCCTCTCACGTGTAAATAGCAGCTCCACAGAACCTTCCGAAGCAAACCCAAATGTGCTCCGTTCGGAGGAAACGTGTATAATGTTAGATTATGTCTAATAATGTTTTGAACTTAGCTTATTGACTTTGTTTTGTTGTAAAAAGCGTGGGGGTTTGTACATGCTAAAAGTAGATTTACAATTACAAGCCATCAGACTGTCCAGGCATTCCTCTAAACCCCTAAAAACACCTCCTGGGGGCAAGAGCTTTTTCCCTGTTATCATGTACAGCCTGTGTTCAAAATGGCTCTTGACCAAGGGATCTCTTAACTCTGTATTGAAGCGGCTTAGTAGTTCTAGAAGGCTCTGGCTGCAGAGGCTGTAAAAGTTCCTGCTTCTTTCAAATCTGAGGTATCTTGTCTCTGTGACAAGAATTAGTACCCATAATATTTAAGAGTGCAGTTAGTAAAATGACAACGAAACCTTGATTTAGTACATGTATCACATACTATACATTTTTTTGGGAGAAAAAAAACAACACAAAACCCAAAACAGTTTTTCAGATATCAGGCTCAAATCAAAAATGCTATTAGCTCTAGCTTGCTTTATCTCATGTGTTTTCAAAACTCCAGTTTATTATCCCTATAGTTTAAGCCTTCTGCACTGCTAAGATAATTAATTTCTCACTGGTCTTGAAGTTAAACTCAAACATTTGCACCTGAATAAAAAAATTGCAATAACATACTTCATGAACTTATCCAGAAAGCTCTCTTTATTTAGCTCTTTTCTGTATTGCAGCCTTCAAGGTTTATAAATTTCAATTCTTATTTGTATTATTTTTCATGCAATATTAAATTTTAACTAAATCAATATAAAATGAAATCTATTTTAAATGGAAGAGGGAGAGAGGATAACTAGATTCTTGCGTTGCAATCTAAACAATATCTCTTAAGAAACCCACACACAATATATTGATGTAAGCTTGCATCAGTACCCTTACACAGAATGAAGGCAGACTAATGGGCACTATTGACATGTATTAAGAGGAATTAACACTACACAACAATTGGAATTACTAAAGGAGTTGCAATTTAAAGTGCAAATGCCCAGCTTGGAGTTTGTTCAGAATACTGTCAATGACAACCCATATGCTATGTAAATGTTCTTGTGGTTTTAGTAACAATAAATAGCGGAGCTGTATAACTCACCCGATAAGGAGTGGCACAGGACACCCTAACTGTACTGTGAAGTCTAACTCTTTGCCAAATCAGCAAAAACAGGAGTGCTGATTGGATAATATTTACTGTAGGTCTCGGGCTTTTCTTATGTGTCTCAGTGAGAACCTTGCTGAGGCTCTAGAGTTGCTTGATGAAAGGAAAGGAGGTCATCCTCTTACTCTGTTTTTAGAAATTTCTTATTGCTATTTTTAATGCTATTTAGGTAAGTTTGTTGTTTCGTACACCCTTTTTCAAACTGGGAAAGATTTCAGAATTTGAAAGACGACTAGAGTGCATAGGTGATAGGTAGATTTTTAGAAAAGCAGACAGCAGTAGAACTCGTTCTTTAACTCAAGTAAAGGATGCCTCAAGTGGGTTGTAATTGTATTTTCGTACATGACAGTCAATAGCATCTCTAGCAATAGTGTGAAGCTATTTTAAATTCTGCATAGAGAGGTACTCACAGTCTGTAGAGTGAATCCTAGTCTTCAGTAAGCAGATGAAGAGTGAGGGTCTGCAAACTAGGTCTGTTTCCCCCTTTCAGATTTATAGATTCAGCAGTCAGGCAAAACAGCTGGGACAGAAAAAGGGAGGGGCACGCTCCAGGTAGGAAGCTGTTGATTGCTAGGCAATTAGATTCAGAAACCAGTGATGAGGGCAAACAGACCTCGTTTTCTCTGACAGAAGGTGAAGGCTCTTTCTCTTCTGAGCTGAATGTTGAGTTCCTTATATGCTATCATGAATTTACTTTGAGAGTTACTCTGAAACGTTGAAGCAATGCCTATATAGATTTAGGTGAGACAGCAGCACCTTCTTTGTGTGATTTAATGCTATGCAACCATTGAAAGAAGCTGTTTCTTAGTGACAGGTACATGACATTGGCATGCCCTTCACCTGGCCGCCAGAGCCACCTGCCTGGTTTTCCAAAGCCTTAACCACTGTGATGCAGACATTCATGCTCCTGAGTTATATATACTGGTTTTTAGAAAAAATAGTGAAAACTTATAATGAACGTTAATTCTAAATCCAGCAGGATTTAAAAGGTTCATTTCTCCAGAGACAAATGCAAACTGAGAGTGCTTCTTTCACTTAGTAGGTGATATCTACTGTATTGAAATAAATTACTAATACAGAATTGTATTTTCTGGTACTAGTAATAGCAGCAGCAGATTATCCAGCGACATTGACAATAGAGCAGAGAAGCTTTGACTTCAGGCTCCCTGCAGCAAACTAAACCACCATGAAAATAAGCCACATATTATCTGCCAGGAACACTTAACTAGTATCTAACTAATGCTCCTTTCTTCAATGGGTATAGTCCATTTTGTGAAATACCACACTGGTGGTGTGATAATTGTTTTGTGATAAGCAGTTCTCAGCTCTGCACAGTTGTCTGAAGTCCTGTCCTGTCTCTTCTCCCAGCCACACTTTTTCCTACATTAGCTGTCTCTCAGGTGGCTGCATGGGGATGTGGATGCGACAATGAAAGAAAAGGGAGCAGAAAACAAATCCAGCAGGAAAGGGCGGGGAATGGATTCTAACAGGAGGGAATGAACAGAAATGTGCATGAATAAAAAGGGTGAGGGGCAGAGGGACTGCTGCCCTTCTTGCCAGCACAATATTACTTGTTTTCCATTGAAATCGACACATGAAATCAGAAGTTTCTCGTCGCTTCTAATTCAATGCAGATGTGGGTGGCTGCCCAATGGGCAGTCCCCTGCCCTCCGTCACTGTGCTCCCACCATTTTCCTGTTCCCAAACTAGGACACTGATCTAGCATTGTGCTACCATGCAGTGACATGGTTCTGTAAGCTCATCCAGTGGAATGCTAACCAGCTTCAAAGTACATTTAGTTTACTGTAGGATCAGCAAATCAAACCTGACCATCTTAGAGTTCCTTATATGCTATTCAAGTCAGGAAGCAAGGTCAACTCCTGGAAAAAAAAAAAAAAAAAAAAAAAACCCCAAACCAACCAACCAAACCAACAAAACAAAAACAAACAACCCAAACCTGTTCTCAGAAAGCAAGACTATAATTAATGCTGCTTGGATTTTCTTCTGTTTTTAACAATTAGCCATGAGTACTCTGCAAGTGTCATTATAATGCCGACTGTATTTGCTGATGAAATGTTAATCTGAATGGCTAATGCTCTGATTTCTTTTCAGCACAATGCAGGATGACATTTTCATTCTACACGAACAGGAATATGATAGTTTACTCGAATCGGTCTTCAAAACTGAATTTTTAAGCCTCTTATCAAAACGATACGAAGAGAAAACACAAAGAAAACTACCTCTGAAATTTAGCAATACGTGAGTTATATCTTTTCAAAGGGCTTTTAGGAATAAATAATCCTTGTTTTGTGCTGCCAAAGCAAGTGACTGCTAGTTGTTGAGCTCCCCACACTATGCTTTGTTTTAAAATAAGAGACAGCACAGCGTAAAGACCTGTTATGTGCAAGGAGACCAGAATCCCAATTTATTACTCTGACAAGCTGATCAGGGATTGTACCTGGACCATCTGCTACTTTCCATGGTCTGTCTGTGTGCATAGGAGAACTGCCCTCATTCTATGGAACACGGTGTCAGACTGTAAGGGTCTGCAGCTCTGGGAATACAGATTCTCAGTCTAAGCTTTTTAATTTTATATGTCTGAGTTCTCTGCTGCCAAGTGATATTATCTGATTGGACATAGAAATGCTTTCTGTTTTTTTTTTTTTTTTTTGTTCATGTGTTCACATGCTTATATTAGACTTGAAGTGAAACTGAAAAAGGAGAGCTGGGGGCCGTGGAGCAGTGGTGGTTCTCGACAAGTGCAATTTATGCAAGGCCAAGGAGATATAGCCCTCCTCAAACCAAGTAATAAAGTGCTGCAGATCAGCATCGGCCAAGGGCTACCAAAGAATTCCCGTAAGTATGAGTTTCCTTTAGAAAGTAGTGAATGGTTTAGAATGCTTAGAGAATGGTTGCTTTTCTCGCCTTTCTTGCCTCCAGACTCAGCACATTCTTTATTATTTCTCTGTGAGACTTAGAAGATTCAAGTTATAGTTCATAATGATACAGTAGAATTCCATGCTGCTCTCCTGTCATGCTGGAATTTTGTTACTCTCACTATATACTAACTATTTCTGAACTGTCTGAACTTTTTTTGCCCTGTGACAAAAGAAATGAGGGCATTAAATCATGTGACAGAATACAAATGTCACAGTTAGCCAAAGCATTTTGGAGAAGGGTCTTTCACTCTGCTGTGAGCTCCTGCAGTTGCTACAGTCTTGCTGCTGAAGAAGGGTCTGCACTGGGACAGGACAGGTTGTGAGATGAGGAGAGGTAATTTCTACATCACCAAAGATGGAGCTGCAAATATACCAGCCTCTCAGGTTTTGTGTCCTACCTTTATCTCATACTAATTGCTGATAAGAAACAGTATAGTCAGAAGTCAACCCTCCATGGTTTTTAAACAAGTTCATAAAAGCTAATGGTCTTTTGGGCCTCATTGAGACATCTTTAGTTTATATCCTGTGGCTGAACTGGACCACCAAAGGAAGAATATGCTGAAGTCATCCTCGTTGCACCTAAAGCTTTAGAACAACCTGACCAACACTATAGGAGTCAGATTAATAATTCCTGAAGATCAGCTCTTTCTGATCCCAGAGTAGGGGTCTGGCAACCAGAAGAACTTACCCAATTAATTTAATTGTGAAAGGTTAACAAAATGTTGCTGGTTTCTTTTAGGTCCGACGAGACGGAACCTTACCCAAAGTAGAGGGTATTCCAACAAGTCTCAAAGCCAGACTTACCCTATGAGAGCAGCACCACCTCCACCTGGTAAGTCCTCTTAGCCTCAGGTATAAGCAAAATTCTAAATTCATGCTTTCATTTTACTCCTGTCATCTGGTAAGTTATACCCATTTTTTTTAAAAAAAGAAAAAAACCCAAAGGTTTAAAATCCTCTTTAAAAGAGCCTGTCTGGAAAACACACTGTAGGCATTTTATGCAATTGGAGCCTGCAGACACTCAAACTGATACTCTGCTAGATATCCTGGTTGTCATGGACACTAGCAGGTTCCTCCACCTCGTACAGGACACCAAATCTAAAACTAGCCCCATAGCCTCCACTTTTTTATATCTCATTGTCCTACCCTGCTAAGCAACAACTTTTGTGTATGCTGAATGCTGAGATGTATCAGCACCGTCTTTTCTACAAGGGATTGATGTCATTAGGGTGTTTCACTTCTGCCCTTGAGAGATACGATTAATTTAGCTTGTGAACTCAGAGGGGAGAACAATATTCCATTGACCCAACATTTCCCAAGTGTTTTTTTTTTACTTACACTCTCAGAGTACTCTTTCTTTAACAAAGGGTTCTCTTTCAGTCAGCTGCTGGTTTTTTTGAGAAGCATGATGCTAATGGTGTAAGTTTGGTGCGCAGCCAGTCTTAGGTCACCAAATTAACTAGACAACTCCCAGTCCTCATAGCTGTGTGATTCAAACTAGGGACTGCACACTCTGCAAGAACTGCTTATAGTAAAGTGCGAAATGACTGCAGGTACAGCAGTTAACCTGCCTGCAAACACAGATAGGAAATATTCCTATAGGATGCATTAAAGCAAGGAAAGGCTGCGTTAATGTTTTCAAAAACTCTTGTCAGCAGCTTTATAGCTACAGGAAAGAGACAAAAACAGTTGAAGAAGCCTTGTGCCTGCAGACCAAGCCCAGACTTGCATCACATGGGTAAGGTAGTTTGGATGTAGATTTGCATGCAAGTCCAAGGCACCAGTGGATGCCCATGCCTGCAGTATGGCCTTTTGTAATCGTACATCCCCCAGTGCTTATGCCAGTTTCTGAACAGAGATGTCAACAGACAAGCCTAATTAGAACAGCCTGTCTCTGTGTGCAGCAAGACACTGGGCTAACTTTCTGTGTGGGACTGATGTCATCAGGGCATTTCACCTCTCCCCTAGAGAGAAAAAAAATAATTTAGCTTGTGAACCCTGAGGAGAGAACAATAGTCTATGTTCATGGACCAGAGAAACCCCACTGTAGTGTGCAGGCAGGATCAGTGTAACTGCTGCAGTGAAATGCTGTCTTGACCCTTATGCATTAGGTTATTATATTTAAAAGGAGAGTAGACATATTTCATACAGGCTTCAAATCAGTTACAACTTTGTTGTTGTTTTAACACCTGTCTTCAGTCTTATTTTTCCAACATAAACAAGACTTCCAATTAGACTGTCCAGACTTTCAAGGAGTCTGAGGCAAGTTACTTGATTTGGGCACGTTCCTCCTTGAAAATCACAAAAAACTCTCTCCATCCTGTTCTTACAATGTGGGGAAGTAACACTGTGGGTCATCAGCCTTAATCATTTGAAATATACTCTTGCTATTTTCACATCTATTTTGAAATTAATGGTCCAGTAGATAAACAGATCATTATGTGTATGTTCAGAATAAAACAAACCTTTATTTATATAAGCAGAATGTATGTGCCATACTAGCTGAAGTTCCAGAGTGAGTTTGATGACTATTGAAACTCTGCCACAGTATCAAGAGAGTATCAGAAGCAAAGACCAGCTGTTCAGTGCAGTGAGGTTTTTCCAAGTGTCGTTATGAATTCTCCTCTCTGCACTGCTATTCATTAAGCTAATTTTCAACAGGCAATGGAAAAGGGAGAGAATCACACAGCATTAAGCAATCTGAATTTTAATATAAATATAGCTCCCATTTTATTCAGTGGGGGTTTTAGGAACATAAAGCATGCAGAATTGAGCTTCTTAGGCCCTGATCCTGCAAGGAGCTCAGACATGTATGTGAGAGGCATAATTATTTAAAGACATTTACCCTTGTCATCACTTAGAAAATTCAAAATCCTTTGAGCTATCAAAGTAGCACCAAGACTTTTTTTTTAACAGAAAAAAAGGCAAAACCCAAACAAACAAAAAATAAACAACAAAACCAAACCCAACCGCAAAACCCTAAAACAAAAAGAAACACAAGAAACCCCACTTGCTTGTTAAAACAGACAAACATTTATAGCATTTAAAAAAAAAAAAAGCCTACCCATTATTCAGGGAGTTGGACAGAGGACAGAGTTTGAACTTCTAAGAGACCCCCAGCAATTCTAGCTAGGTTTAGATCAACCCATATCTAGATAAAATTTAATGCAGTGTTTTAAATAGAGGTGTGGTGGTTACATGCTAGCTAACATTAATAAGGTTAGATTTATCTGAGAGCTAACCCTCTTGCTTGCTTGTAACATTCAAGGCACATGTCTTAACCTGGAGAACAAGTCCATGAAGATGTGAATGCAAAACAGACCACCAGCAGACCTAAAACTGTGCATAAACCTTGAAGATTTCAACATTGTTTATGAGTTCCTTGATAGCAGAGTCTGGTGGACAGCTGAATCTAACTGACAGCTGAGCTCTCAACACAAGGAAAAGGTTACCTTTCCGGAGCTCTAGTTTGTGTTAACTCTTTCCTTTACTTCTAGGTCAACAGCTAAATGGAGTACTAAATCCCCTACAGTTTGCACCACTTCCCCATGTCCCAGGAAATCAACGGGGCAATCAGAAAAACTTGTATACAAATATGACACGACCAACTTTACCACGGCAACTATCAGGAGGATCAGGCAAGATTTCACAGCAACCAGAAAGCTTGGATTTCCTAAAAGTACCTGATCAAGGAGCAGCTGGGTAAGATTTTACATTAAATCTGAGAAAAAAACATATAATTTTTTTTTAAATAGCTTCACATGCTCAAACTGTTCATGGATGATAAACTTAATATTGTGAACATAGATGTGCTACTGAACTGTAAACTGTACTTAAAGGTATCATCATTTCTATAGGATTTCAAAACACATATTCCATCATAAGCCTTTAGGAATGAAGGTGAACCAGTCCTAGTTTAATATCTTTAATTTGCATGGTACCTTCTACTTAAGATTATTAAGACACTTGGCTGAGTTTAACTGGGCCTTTTTTCCCTTCTGGTTTACAGACCATAAACAGTACACGTGGTGGTGTACTGCACCTGTCACACCCAGAAATGGTGGCTAAGTGTCCTTTTGTTTCAGCTCTGACTCCCAGCTTCTGCACCAGACTCGTAACTTCTTTTTGGGAGGGAGTTTTGGCAACATGATATTCAAGATTATTTCCTAATTGTTTGGACTTCCACAGCCTCCTAGAACATGTTACTATGACAATGCTACAAGACTTGGGGGTGGGTGGGGCTTCGTGTTGTAACTGGGTATCTCCCAATAACCAAGAGTCAAAATCATCACCAGAAGTAGGAGAAAGATGGAACTGAGGAATAAGGGGCTTAGCGGAGGGATGCAGAGCAAGTTGCTCTCAACTCTGAAACCAGCTGCTCCAGAACTTTAAGAAAATCTAGCAGCAGGCACACCCTCTGATTTGTGGAAATCATGAGGACAGGGAAGTCTTTTGTCAAATATTTATGGGACCTTAGTGCTCCAGAATGTTAAAGACCGTACAATATTTCAAGTTTTTCAATGACTCAAGTTTCTACTTTAACTATCTCTTATATTCCACTGTCTTGTAGAATATTAGTGGAACTTTACTATAGTGGGAATTTGAGGGCCATTTAAATGTCAAAGACTGCTGCCTATTCAGAAATTCTAGGAAAAAAAAAAAAGAGGAAAAAAAAACAAACCAAAAAAACCCCACACAAATAAATCCCCGAACCAAAACAACAACAACAAAAAAAACTCAGCAGCTTCCTATTGAGGCAATCTAATTCTGATGTAACAACTCTCAGAGAAGTTACTATGGGTAACATCTAGTTGTCCCAGAGCCTATTAAATGAAACAAAGAAAGTTACAGTAGCAGATAGAATAAAAATCTGCTGCCGTATGGTGTAATAACTGCATAGTAAAGGTTAACACAGTCACAACTTTATAGCCCACAGCTCTTCAGGTAAACGTACATGATAAATGCCTTGTTAAGTAGGAAAGCCCTGTGCATGTTGAACAAGCCATCATTCTTGCACCTCTGTCCAATATTGAGAGGACAAAAAATCCAGAAGATGTGGGCTGTTCCTGTTGAGAACTCTGTATTTGCAGGTTCTTAGTATTTACAGTTCAGTGCCTTTCTCAGCTTCTCTTCCTCCAAGTGGCCTCTCTCTTTCCCACCCTCCCAACAGATTGTTGCCTCGCTCTGTGGTGAGACAGCCTCTATAGCCCAGGCTCCGACAAGTCAGCTGTTGGCCTGGACTGAATCCTTGCAGAGGCTGAGCCTTCACTTACCACAACAGCTAGAGCACCAGATAGCCCTTGAAGGGGAATGTAAAAGTTGGAAATAAAAGCAGAGACACTTGCTGTAGTAAGAGTTTTGCCTAAAGAAGCACCCAGGTATTTCAAAATCTCCCATGAGCCCATTCTAATACCTCTTTCTTTCACCCTTATCATACATTGTCCACTGTAGTAATGCAGCAGTAGTGACGGGCCACGTTCAAGTATTTTTGTTGTTGTTCACTAACACTTGTCATATTTTTACTCTGAGCTGTCAGTTGTGACCCAAGCTCCTAGGCCTGAGAGCAGATCATTTTGTCAAATGTGGAAGAGCTTGCACTTAGGATAACATGGAAGAAATAAAGATTGAGTCAAACTTTTACCAAGCTCCTGCTTAACCTGCTGCAGCCCCTTAATGTATTTGCCCTTCAACCTGAGAATATTTTGAGGGATTAGATGCAACAACTCGGTCCCTGTCTCCAGTGACCCATATGAATGGCAGGTGGTGTGTTCTTAGAGGCATTAAAAAAATTATTTATTGCCAAGATTATCAAGAGCAGTTTTTATACCAACAGACACTTCTCGGTTGTCAGTTGGTAGACAAGCTCCTCAGCAGATGTTCTGCACTAAATTCCCCTCTAGGCCTAAGCGTTCTTTTATGTGTGATTGTTCTGCCAATGACTAGGCCTAACACGAGTGACACAACCAGCAGGAAGATGATCCAATAGGTGGAATGTATTGAATACAAAAAGGACATTCCATGAACGATCGCTGGGGGCACAAACAAGTCAATTAGTTCACAAGCAATTAACATTACCCCCAACGATCCCAAAAAAGACATAACCCGACCGACAATAGGTGGTACAAGCAAAGAGCCAAGGTTTCCCATGGATGGAATGGGAAACAGCCAGGTCAGGAAGTTGAGAACATAAGATAAGGGTGGCCACATGACAGCTCTCACCCTCCTAGCCCGCATCTGCGAAGGTCCAAGCTGACCAGGGCCCAGTTCCAGGAGAGTCAGGAGGTCCTTCCTCAGCCAGGAAGCTCTGTGGAGTGCGCCCACTTCACAGACAGATGCTCCTCCCTTCCTGCAAGTGGTCCCAGCTTTTATCCCCAAGCAGACACCTGACCTTTGGTTACCAGTTGCAGTATACCACAGTTCCCAATGCTGTGGGCACTCTATTTTCCCATTTACCATTTTAAATGGCAGGTATGATTGATGTAGTTCAAGGGAAGAAAATAAACCCAACAAAATACACTGTATTAGAGTGACATCTTCACTGTCTGCCCCAGTTTTCCCTGGTAACTGTGTATGCTCAAGAGTGGTAGAAGAAATCCCACAGGCAGCCACAGCAGTAATTGCAACCAGAGCCCGTAGGGCACAGGCACCCATTGCTTCCCTGTGGATGGTTCTGAGGAAGTCAAGATTCTCTACAGGAAGCTGCAGGAAAGACAAAAATGCGCTTACTAATATAGCCTATGATTCTGAGGAAAGAGGATGTTGGGGAGTGAGGATTGTTCGTCTTATTCTTTTGCTTTGTTATGGTTTGTCAGTTTGGGGTTTTGGTTTTGTGTTTTGTTTTTTCTTTCAAAGCAAGCCAGGGCTATCAGCAAGGTGCAGTAGCAATATGGGTGCTACCATGTAAGGTAAAGGAATATCTAAATTTAAAGGGCCTGGCAAAGTAATTCCTTAGACTTTAATGTTCTGATACATAAGTTGCTGCCTGTCTAGGAACTGGAGCATTTTGACACAGCATATTCAATGCTTTGTTAATGCAAATAATACCATGTGCTGAGCACACAGCCTATCAATCAGTGTGATCCCTGGAATATTGATAGAACAGTTTCCATCCCTACCAGCGCTGAAGGTCACCGAGGCCTGTTTCAGTAGGTGCTCTAGGCGGCACGGAGCGTGGCGGCAGCAGCAAGGGTGCCGCGCTGTAAGCAGACCCGCGGAGGGCCGCTGCAGAGACACGGCGAGCT
>NW_008597089.1:0-1544 GCF_000691845.1 Merops nubicus | reverse complement strand
AAGAGCTGGGCTCCCTTCCCCCCTTCCCACCCCCTCCCAGCCCCACACCGCTCCTCAAAAAGCGCCGGGAAATCCAATGTCGAAAGGAATTTTAATAACGGGTCCGGGGGGACCCCCGAGGAAGGACCCAAGGGGACACTTTTCTTCCCTTCCCTGACAAATCCAATCATCCCCGTGATGGTGAAGGGGGCAGAGCTCGTGGGGGAAGTGCCACTGGAGGGGTCGAGGGGGAACCGGCGGCCCTGGGAAACGGGGACAGTTGTTGGCGGCGCGGTTGTGCCGGCTGCAGAAACTGAGCTGGGTCGTGGTGACCCCTGGGTTAAGAGCCCTGGGAGCCACCAAAGCCACCAACCTGCCACCAGGGAAAGGTCGAGGTTGGATGGGGGAAGGTGAGGAACATCCAGGGCTCCCACACCCATGAGCCACCTCTGAGTCCTCTGGCAGAAGATGGAGAGAAAGAGCGACGCCGAGTTACCGCCCCGCTCAGAAAGGAAGAGAATCCAACCCCTGGAGGCTCTGGGGTAGGCACAGAAACATCTGGAAAGTGCCCAAATTGCTGCCCCAGCTTCACACCAACAACGTCCAGCATCAGGCCACAGCCAGGATGTGAAGGTGCCAAGGGGGGTGAGACCCCAGTGCCCCAGCCCGGCCTCTCGCTCGCAGGGTGCTGCAAACTGAAGGGCAGGAGGATCCCTCCCTCCAGCAGAAATCTTGGGTTTCATTCAGCCCTGGCCTGCTGAAGACATCACTGGGTGCCAAAAGAAAGCACCAAACCTGCAGTTTCTGGCAAATATACTTGTTTTCCAACCTCACACACCTACACGTGGGCAAAACCAGGATCAAGGCACCTTGGGATGGAGAAGAGAGGGTAAACAAAAGGAAGATTTTGGAGGCTTTAAAGAAAAAAAAAGCAGATTATTTTATATAGGCAAATATACTTGTTTTCCAACCTCACACCCCTACACGTGGGCAAAACCAGGATCAAGGCACCTTGGGATGGAGAAGAGAGGGTAAACAAAAGGAAGATTTTGGAGGCTTTAAAGAAAAAAAAGCAGATTATTTGTATATAAACTGTGGGAAACAAGAAAAAACAATCCCCTAAACCAGCAGCTGGAACTCACTGAGGCAGAGGGCAAAGCAAAACCTCAGGAGCCTTCCTGCCAAGGTCCTCCTTGAGGGACAGGCTGAGGAGGCTCCGTGGAGGTTGCAGATGTTGCACCACTGCCCTGGTGACATTATTACCTTGCTCAGGACAAACAGATTCATCTGTTTGGTACCACTGACTCCAAAACATCTGGGAGGGGACAGTCCCCTCACTTTTCACACACCTATCATGGTCCTGGAGAACGTTCCCTACATGAGGGAGCTGCTCCTGAAGAGGTGGCAGAAGCCTGTCGTAGAAGGAAGCCACTGCTCCAAGGAGAGCAGCAACCAGCCCTGGCTGGGCAGGGTCTGTCCCAGCAGCTGAGCAGCAGAAAGGGGGGAGACAAGAATTCACAGATCACAGACCTGCTTTAGTTGGGAGAGACCTTTAAGGTCATGGA
>NW_008597088.1:0-37097 GCF_000691845.1 Merops nubicus | reverse complement strand
TGCAGCTCCGGGCAGCCGGCTCCGGCCCGTGCAGCCGCGGAGCGAAGCCGCTGCGGCACCTGGCTTGGACGTCTCGTACTCGGTGTCCTCGGAGAGCGGTTACCTTCGGAGGAGCAGGGCCGAACCACGATGACCTTGATGGAGCGGTTCGTGTCGCTGCGGGGCCCCGGGGGACTCGGGGCGTGTGGGAAGCCAACGAGCCGCTCCCGTCCTTGGCACACGCCCCTTGCTCTGATGGATTCTTTGCCATTCTCCGCGGAGCTGGTTCAGGCTCCCTTTGCAGGTTAGCGTCTCTTTCTTGCAAAATTGTGGAGGATCACCATGACTTGAATTCCTTGCATCTCAACAGCAAAGCTGCCGGGTTCCACCCATGAATTGAACTTGGCTTCGGCGGAGAGCGGGGGATGTGTTTCTGTGGGCTTTTGTTTGGTTTGTTCTTATAGTCGGTGCTTTGATCTGCAGCACGCTCTCTTAGAACACGTTCAAACCCTGGTTCGGCTGCTGGGGCTGAGTGCTGAGTAGGTTGAGGTGAAACCTGAGTGATCACGGTGATAAGAATGTATTCTCAACCGTAAGCACACAGCTCATCCTAAATCGATCCTAAAATTAACTTGTAACTGTATTGAATTAGTAACCCCTAAATACAGTATAAGATTTAAATAGATGCCAAATTACTTGTACCTGTGAGAGGTTTTTTTTTATTCTAAGAAAAAGCTTAAAGTGAGCTATTGTGTGGTTCAGCCTATTGCAGTATGCCTGCATGTGCAAATACTGCTACCTGCTCAGTCAGCAGATACTCTTCATAGGAGTTTGTGGAGGCTTCAGTCTGCTTCATTATCGTAGCATACATTGCGCTCTGTTTGAAATTGCATCCTCTTCTTAGTGGAATAAACTATCATCTCCATGACCTTGTATCTTCTGTGAGTTTTGGGCATTCTGGTTTTTTGTTTTGTTTGGTTTCTTTTGGGGTGTGTGGGGTAGGGTTTTTTTTGTTTTCCCTAATTAAAAAAAAACAGTCTTGCAGATAACGACTGTCTTTTTTTTTTTTTTTTTTTTGACTACCACTGGAAATGATGAAATTATTACAAAGGACATGTAATCCCATAAGGCGTGCCACTCCCATTTTTGTGCTGGTTTGGCTCCCTTACTGTAGCATAGTGCAGAGTAGAATACATCAGTAAATACTTCCCAAAATGCAGGGTGGGCTTTTGCTCTTTTAAAAGGTTTGAATAATTGTAGTAATATGCCACCAGTGCTGTAACTAGCAACCCATATTCCGAAATAAAATGTTGCTTAACCAAGAAAATCTTGGAGGAATGCTATGCGCAGTGCTGGTCTGGACAATTTAGCTGAATGAGATGTCCAAGTTAATCCTACTGTGTGGATAAAATCCCTATTCCAGCCCAATGTGTACAGTTCTTCTCACCTTCCCAGAGCAATTTTGCTCTGCAGTTGTCTTTCCGTGGGAGAAGGCCCTGCAAATAATTTCCATAAACAAAAATTAAGCGTTTTTTCTGGAATTTCTACTGTAATAGGTATTGGGTGCACATGCTTTAATGTCAAGCTCTGTAGCACTTCTAGGAGATTGATAGATGATGATTTCTGCATATTGGCAGTTTCTTGTGGATGCTGGATAGTTTTTCTTTTCTTAGTAGCATCTCAAAGGAGTAAAAACATTAGACTTGGGGACAAGGTTCACCTTGTCTGTGGAAGCAGTAATAGAGGTTAATATTTGACTATACTAATTTGTGAAAAACAGCTATTTAAAAAATCAGTCTCCTTGTAGAAACTGGGAGAAGGAATAGCAGCTGGCTTCACTCCTGTCAGCATGGGGGACACGCTCCCCAGTTGGTGGTGCAGCTGAAGCATGTTGTGAAGGTGCACTCATCCACTGGTCACTGTCGGCTGCTTGCAGGGAGTTACTAATGCAAGAATAATGTTGTAGCTTTCTGAATACGCTGTCAATCACAATACCTTTTTTACTCTATTTCTTTGCTTATTTTCTCGCTGGAGGTTTTGGTCTTTAGTGAACAGCTTCGTCAGCATGAGCAGTATCCCTTTACTAAACAAAGCTGAGTACTCTTCACTAGCTGAAATACGTTCGTCTCGGTTCTTTTCCTTGTTTTCAAACTGATGGGATACATGGCAATATTAGCTGGTATTAATGAGACAGACATTACAAATTCATGACAGTGTTTCCCATCAAAGCGATGCAGGCATCGTAGGATGGGTTGTGGAGACAGTGCCTGGATAACAAAAAAAGAAAGAGAGTTTTTCTGTGTCCCAAGAGCTTCACAGACCTGCACTCCTGAGTCCCACAGAACTAGATGGAACTAGAATTGAGTTGTACGCGAGTATTGCTCTGCATTCATGTATGGTTTTAGTCCATCTGGTTTTTTAAGGTGGGGTTAGAGGAGAACACCTTTCAGGAAGTGGTAGGATCCCATTTTAGTTTCTGAACGAACCAGGCTGTTCTGTTTGTGTTGGAAAGATTGGATCTATTGCTTAAAGGAATTTTTTATGTATCTGACAGATTAGGTTGAGAGAGAGCAGTCTGTACCATTTGAGGAGCTGTTTGCGCTGATGGGAAAATGTCTATGGATTGAATACTGCTCATAGTGCACATTTATAATTACAAGTTTTCACAGTATCTTTTATTTTAATAGACATTACATAAACAAGCCACATGTAAGCAGGTGGGTTTTGGAAGTGGCAAAATTGTGACGTTGAATGTGAGTGTCAGTAGTATGGATTTGTTTTTTCTGTAGGACTGTTTGATGTGTGTATGTCACTGATCCTTTGAATACTTGATGTTTGTCGTAGTACTTTAAGCTTTGGAGTAGATGGGAGTTGTGTAAAGGTTGTTTTATCTCATTAGGTCATGGGCTTGGGATGTTTTCTTCCAGAAGTGGTTGCAGGAAAAATAAAAGTAGTGTGGTACATGTAGTGCCTTATCCTTTAATGTAGATCATGGTGGTACAGTAATTAAGGGTGGAAGGACCTCTGAGGGGCTAACTCTGTTTAGAACACATTCCCAGGGCTCATTCACCTGAGCTTTGAGTGCCTTCATGGTCAGAGGTTCTACCACATCTCAGGAAACTTGACCCAGTGTTTGACTTACCCTCCTAGTGATCCCTGGGTACAGAGACTTGTACTCAGCCTTCACTAACTTGTTACGCTCTCTATAGCTACCAGAGTTCCTTAGAAGGCCTTTTCCTCTGACAGCTGAACAAGCCCAGTTCCTTCATCCTCTCTCTGTCACTTGTTTCAGACCCTGATTATCTTGGGTGCCTCTTTGCTAGTCTTGCTCTTGTCTGTCTGTATGACAAACAGAAGTTAATACATTGTCCTTTATTATTATTTAGGTTTGTTGAACTTCAAGGCACTGGAACAAATGTGGGATTTCTCTCTAACCATGACTCTAACTGTTTTGGTTTTTTTTCCATCGACCTATTGCATCTGAAAATAAAATAGCTCGGGTAGGAGAAACCTTACAATGAAATTTTGATCCGAGCTTGTGGTTGGTTTTGGCTTCAGTTTCAAAACCATGTAAATCAAAACAAAAGTATTTTTAAATTGGTCTTCCTTTGTACCTCAGATAGTATCTAGTGTTTGTAAGCTCATTCTTAGCATTACGTTGTAAAATCAGGCTGTCAGTCAGAGGAACTTGAGATGTTTCTGTAAATAGAGGGATTGGAAAAAAAACACCAAAACTCCCTCTTGAACATAAATTTTAACATTGTTTTCAATTCTGAGGTTTTTCTAGTGGGAAATCTTTAAAGGGACTGCAGTTTGGCAGAGATGTGAAAGCATTGTCTTGAAGACTTCTGTAGACTTTTAAGTTTTTGTGTGCATCGTGGTGTTCTCCACTCTTGTAACTTGCCATGTGTTTTTCTTCTCTAGGAATATGAAGAAAAAACTGGACGAGCTCACAGACCTCTCTCTCCTAAACAAAATGTGAGGAAGAATCTTGATTTTGAGCCACTCTCCACTACAGCACTTATTTTAGAAGACAGACCAGCGTAAGTTTTGGGAAGTACCACAGTGAGGGCCTCTTTAAAATTAGGCTAGCAAAGCTTTTCTTACTGTATGTGTTTGACAAACTTTAACAGATGATTTAAAATTTAAAGGAGTTTGGTTTTTTTTTTCGGGCTAGTGTATATGAAAGTGGGATGATTATGAGAAAAAATATTCAAACAAAAATAACTATTTTATAATGCAAGCAGTAGCTTTGTATGAAAGGAGGTAATGAGGAGAGCAGAGCTCTAGTTTTGAGTAATTCTGCCCTTTAATCACAAATAAGGAATATTTATTTTCCCCAAGAGAACATATGCATATGCATAAAAATGAAGCTGGTATATGCAAAAGAATCTGGGAAGGAAGGGTACAATATCCTGTTTACACAGAGGAAGGCCACACCTCCATAAATAATGAAACATGATAATGATGGTTCTGCAGTTGGTTCAGCATTGTGTTTTAAAGGTTGTCAAGTGCTCAGTAAGTTGTTCCATGCTTCTGTTACTGCAAGGAGATTCTTGCATACACAAACTAAATCTATAACCATTTATTGGCAGTTGCTTTACTATAGTTTGCTTTTGAATTACATGAGTTCAGTCATGGTTAGTTAATTTGTGAGTGGTACCCAGCTCTATGGGCATGTCTTGTGCATTTTTAATGTAGTTGTGCAATGGTATAAAGAACTGGCATAACATAGGTCTGTCTGTGTTTTCATCCACAAATCTGTATGAAGAATGTCCATGTCAAAGTATTCTAGTTGCAGGGTTATTTAAGACACTTTTTAGCTTGACTGGTAGACAATATGACAAGACTTTTTGGTACATCTGGAACAATGAAAGATTGATTACTTGTTGTAACAGTATTGTGTACTGCTGGAAACAATATATACTGGCTTATTTGCTGTATTTAAAACCTGTCTTAAAAATAATTCCTCACATGAGATAGTCTGAGAACTGCAGTGATTAGATTGAAATAGTGATGCATACAGGATAATGTTCAGATTTTGCTTTCTTTCCTACTGTGGGTAGACTGAGGAACTTAAGGTGTTTATAAGACTGTAGAGAATTGAATCATCATTTCTTTTGTCTGGTAGAGAAAACTGCTCTGGATAGCAGTGCTGTTTTCTTGTGACCCTTTCTAAAGAATCTTTGTAAATGTTTACAGCTGAATCTTAGTAGATAATAAACGTCATCTCAAGTGTATTGTGGTGTTAAGAGGTAGGACAAGTAATTTAAGTGGTGGAATTTAAGTTGGCAGAACTTATATTGTTTCATCTGGTTTTCCTTTCCAAACTTGCCCTAATTTACAGAAAACTTGAATTTAAAAAAGATGCTGGTCAACTTACATAAATTAAACTGGAAAAAGTGTGGATTGTTCTCTGTGGTTAACAAACACTAATGTGAAAATTGCACTTTTCTTGTAATAATCTTGATTTTTAAAAATATTTGTGGGCATGTATCACATGACTCTGTATACTTTACAGCTAATAGGATTACATAAATAGTAAAGTATACTACTACTAATGGTGACTGTGTTGGTGGCTAGTAGCTGCCTTATGTGTGACACCTTACAGGAATGTGAAAGTGAGTTTTTGCATAACTTTTTTTATTAACCCAAGATCTAAAATGTCTTAGGAATACAGTACAGTGTTCTACAATGTGGAAGAACAAAATACTTAATAATTTCCTGTTCTGATGTTTTGGTGATCCTGTAGGTGTATGAGATCCATAGTGGTTATGTTAATTACAAATATGATTAGCCTGAAGTTGGCGTGGTCTAACGTACGAGCATGTGTATTTGTGTGGCAGAGAGGTTTCCAGTCCAGGCTTTAATCACAAATCAAAATGGCTGTGTTGGTAACTGGAGAATTCTAGAGGATGACTCCCATGCCACTTGTTGCTGAAGTGATGGGGAGGAGTTAAGCCTTTAAAGTAGAAATGGGGTGTCAGAGAGGAGAGGGGAAAAGGAATCTGGTGTAGAGAGTCATTGCTGTGTGGGTAAAGGAAATCATGGATGTAGCTTGTCAATGAGGTGCATGGTAAAGGAGTATGGTCTTTTATCTTATCTGTAGAGATCACTCTAAACGAGAACTACTAGCTTGGTATATACCAGTATATTCCCTTTATTTATGAAGATCAGCCTGTGGGTTCAGTTGGTTTAATAATAAAAATGCTGAAATTACCAAATGTAAGGAAATTACTCAGCATATTCTGTGTACAAAAGTAGTCAGAGCTGGCCAGTGTTCTTCCTTTCTCTTTTGCTGACTCTGGAAAAAAAAAAACATTCTTTCCAAGGATCTGTTGCTCTGCTCTTTGATCAAATATTTTGACAAGAAGCAGGATATGCCTTTTTTTAAGAAGTGTCTAGAATTTTCTTCAGACTGTTTTCTTCAACTTTAAGTACTGATTATTATTATTTTTAAAAATTTAAGGAACCTCCCTGCAAAACCAGCAGAAGAAGCTCAGAAACACAGACAACAGTACGAAGAAATGGTGGTTCAAGCCAAAAAAAGAGGTGATGGAATTTCTAGATCTTCAGAAGAGAGAACAAAAATTAAGAATTGTTTCTAAACCTGAGATGCACTTGTGTCTGTTGCTCTATAATGTGAGGGGTCTGTACCTCTCCTCACAGAGGAATCGGTCCAGAGAAGAGAGCAATGAAGGTAGTTTCATTAAAAAGCCCTAGCCCGAGCTGAAAAAGGAAACAATCCTAGAATCCATCAGGAAAGAATTTTTTAATTTGTAACTCTTAAATAATTGAGTGGTATCTGCTTGTGGGTTTAAAAACTTAATAATATATTGAAGTAGATTATCAGTCAAATTAGTGAAGACTAGACTTAGGTGGATAACTACAGGGTATTTGCCAGTTGGTAGTTTTGTGTTGGGAGCAGCCTGTTCAGGTGGTACTACATAAATACGTAATTCTCCACATTGGAAAATGGACATAACCGTTTATGTTCATTTGATAATGTCTCCCACTTAAAACTGACAGCTTTCCCAAGGTTCTGCTCCTAATTTTTTGTCTGACGTTTTTCACAGAAGTGTCTTAGTAACACTGTACCATGCACATCGGGTAGAGATGGTAGTAGTGGTTTCCTTCTGCTTGATATTTTTGACCATCTGGGTTTTCTAATTAAAAATAAGCATTGCGATAATAGGAAACCTGGACTAGCAAAAATAGTGCCCAGTGACAGCTACTGGAAATACTTTTTTAAAAAAGTGTTTCTATCTGGCCAGAGCCCTGACCCATATGAGACACTGGAAAAGTGATAGGAACACAGGACTTGCTTGCTGCAGTTGACATGTTCCAAAAAACAACAGGGTACTTGTATTAATATCATACACCTACCAGCGAAGTCCTCACTTCCTGTGACGCCCATGTTCATGTATGCACCTCAGTGTGTAGTAGTCCAAAGGAGTGTCCTCTGTTCCTTCTTTGCATGTAAGGTGGATGGTTTGGGAGAAATGGGATGATGCTTAGGTTAGGCAGTGGGCTGGGTCCTTGTGCTGTCTTCACTGGAGTATGTAATTCTGTCTATACAAGCACCCTGACAGATCTTATTGCCCCTGAAGCTGCTCCACATGAGCGGCTTTGCAGAGTGATGTATTGTGTAGAGGTCAGGAAGTCAGAGAGGTAAACACCCTCTTTTTGTTTAGAGAAAAATTCTAAGCCTGTGTTTAGGCAGGCTTACAAAAAGCTCATATCAAAGCTGAAAATATGAGGCAGTTGGTGTGGTTCTGCTCAGGACCTATCAGTGTGTTCCTTCCAAAGACGTTATTCATGGTCCTGCTGCTCTTCAGTTTTCCTTGCCAGCTCAGTACCTGCCCATGCTGTAGACAGTGCGTGTGTGCACACGTGTCCTCTATTTCCACTGTGCTGCCTGCAGTGGTTAAATTGCATCTCCAGCAGATTAGAAATACTGAGTGATAATGCAAAAATGTTAAGTATGTTTAAACTAGACTTGAAAAATATTTTTAATGAATGGAAGATTTCCAGTATATAGGTATTTGTGATGCGTGTCATCTAGATTATACATACACTAAATAGCCTGGAAAATGTGGCTGTTATGATTTCCTGACAATATATCTAAATCATAATTTACAAAGACAACACATAAGAGTGAAAACAAGATAGAAAATGTTTATTATTTTAGCTTGTATTTTTGAGTCTGCCATAAGGAAAGGAGTGGGGCTTTATTAGGAAATACCTGACCTGGACTACTAGATGAGGCTGGGGGCTGTCAGAGATGCTAGTCCAAAGTTACTAATATGATTAGATTTGAAGGGGCAAAGGAGCCATGTATGATTCAACTCCCTTTGCCCCACTGAAAACAAGCATTACACATAGTTCCATTTTCTTCTTTATTCACATTTGACATCACTGCGTAGCTTGCTGTATGTCTGGGAAATTTATAGAATTTGAACAGTTCACTGTGCCTTTAGGTGAATATAGTGTGCCTTTACATGGCTAACTGAATAATTGGTTTCTTATTTTATTAACCTAAAAAGGAAATTGCTTTTCTGTAGAGCTTAAAGAAGCACAGAAGAGAAAGAAACAACTGGAAGAACGCTGTAAACTGGAAGACAGCATCGGCAACGCTGTGTTAACTTGGAACAATGAAATTTTACCCAACTGGGAAACTATGTAAGACAGTATGTTATACTGAGTTTTAATTAAAATTACTGAGTGTATCCTGAAGGCAGAAGTTCCAAAGTTAGGAAGTATAATTTTTAATGGTCTTGGAAGCTTTTGTTTGAAAGTAACTTTTGGACAGCTACAATGAAAAATGAGCAACATGTGTTTCGTTATTTCTACAAGGTGGCTGGAAGTGATGTAGTTTTGATTCTTACTGTCTTTAATGGAGGTTCAGGATATTCAAAAACTGTGGAACACTGAGATGTGATATGTGGTAGAGGGTATAACAGCAGAGAACATAATATTTGAACATCATGAAGTTATCAGAAATAGGCTTTCTGTGACTACTTGAGCTGCTGATGTTGTTACATCAGGTGTAGACTGAAGGACATGTATGGTGTTATGAAGCCTCTTTAATTGCAGAGTGGTATACCTGCTGGGATAATCAAGTGGTGGGGAAGAGAATAAGGGAAAAAAAGTTATTTTTAAAAGATACTGAGTGCTAAAAGATTTCCTACAAAGTCACCACACAGGCATTGGTAAGCTACCTTCACTGTCTAGTTTTTAATGAACTTAGCTTAAAAAATCCAGCCTCCCCAGTAAACACCACGACAACATAAACCAGCCTCCACAGCCCTCACAGTTGCAATTTGCTTAATCATGGAATTCAGGTGTTTTGAGAACATATGTTAAAAATATGGACAGAATTTGTTGGAAAATGAATTTCTGGAGAACTGAAGTAAGAAATTAAGTGTAGCAGATTGTAGATTGACATGTCTGTCTTTAGTATTTGAAGATGCATCTGTTATAGCTGCGTATAAATAAGGACATCTTTTCCTCTATTTCTGTCATAAATCTAGAAGCTTCCCCAATATATTCACTATTGCACATTTTAGTTCAGAATCTGCTTTCGGATCAAAGGAGGTTTTTTTGGTCACTACCACAAACTTTCACTGGTGCTTAGGTGCTCCTTTTGGGCCCTCGGATTAACAAACATCAGCTGCAGGCATTTCAAAGCCTGTGTTCTGTTAAAATGTCTTTTCATGCTCCCACCTAAAAGTTATTACTTGTTACATCTTCGTGCATTTTTCTGGAGGATTAGAGCTGTAAAGCTGGGTGGGGAACTGTGTGTCTCATTTGCACAGCAGAGTGATGACAGAGGGAGGAAGGTGGACTTCTCCAAGTCTCGGTTCTGTATGTAGTGGTACATGGAGACGTGCAGCCTTGAGCACAGGCACTGGCATAGATATGGGTTTCATTTCCATTTGTATATTTCTGTCCCCTGCAATTCTTGCTGGTCAAATGTGGTTACAAATTATGTATATTATGGTTGCGGTGCTTCTATCAAAATAAGCCTTAGCTTGGAAGGAGCCAGGCTGTCCTTTACAGTTCAAAGGGAAATAGTACTGAAGAGCGGGTATGTGCAGATTGCTTTGACTTCCTGGCCTGTTGGTTTTCATTATGGTTTGGATCCTCTCAACGTTGGTAGGAGGACATACTTGCAATTCAGCTGGCAGTGAAACATTTCCTACAATATTGTGCTTGCTTTAAACAGGTGCTGTTCCCGTAAGGTTCGAGAGCTGTGGTGGCAGGGCATCCCACCGAGCGTGAGAGGCAGAGTCTGGAGCTTGGCAATTGGCAACGAGTTAAACATCACCCATGGTGAGACTGTTGGTTTACCTACATTGTCCGACAGAGAGAAAGAGTAAGGGGGATCTGTTTATTATGGTGTGTCAGAACCTGAGGTGGGCGGAGGTGTTACGTAGTTATGCTTTTTTTCTGGCAGCCCTTGGACGTGTTTTGATCACAAGTACATTGTCTTTTAAGCTTCTGGCTGCTCTAGGACTGCTGCTGTGAATGGTTGCTGTCACTGTGTCTTGCTTTGATGTTAGATTGAGATGGGCAGAATTAATGACTCAAGCTTTTTTTTCTTTTTGAAACTTGAAATTGTTAGTTTTGTAATGCCTATGAGTACATGTATAGTGTACTTCCTTTGATTTACATCAAGACACTAGGTTTGTGAGAGATTAAAAGACCCTTGGGAAAATTTGTACTTCTGTTTCTGTGTGTGTTTATGAAAACAGAAAGTGTGCTACTTTAGAGTACAGACAAACCCGGAGACTAACGTGTAATTGGCTCCCACATGGAGATGCAGTAGACTGCCTGTACTTGTGCTGTATTTTGCTGCTTTTCTGTGCTTGACTGACTTAAGTGTAGTTCTTACATGGAGCTAGAAAGTTCCTATCCTAATTATCCAGTTGGACTATAATTTTGGACATCAGTGCTCTGTAATAAATGCTTGAACACAAAATGCAACTTGTGCCTAGATTGCCTTTCCTTTTCATGTAAGATTAAGTTATACATCGGTGGACCATGTCTTTCAGAACCATTAACCTACTTAGAAGTTCAACTTGTTAGACATGCTGTTACTTGTAATGACTGGGACAGTATTGCTCACATGGTAGGTAGGTAGTACCTGAAAGTGGACATGAACATATCCTAATAGTGAACGTGGTTTTCTCTGTTTTTCATTCTCCAGAACTGTATGATATTTGCCTGGCCCGTGCCAAAGAGAAGTGGCGATCACTCAGCACAGGAGGGGCTGAAGTAGAATGTGAAGGTAAGCTTTTTGCGAATGATTTCTGCTGTGCTGCAGAACAAGAGTATTTATAAAATTATTCCTTGAAATGAAATCACAGTTTTTAAGTAAACAAACAAAAAATCGGCTATAAAGATGCGTATGGTAAAAAAGAGAACTTGGGGAAGCACGAAACAGCTGTATTCTTTCCTGACGTCCCTGCCCATGACAGGGAGGTTGGAACAAGGTGATTTTTAAGGTCCCTTCCAACCCAACCCATTCTGTCATGATTTTCAGTGAATCTACAGTCTCTTACAGAACACACTTGTTCACTTGTAAACTGTCTTTAGGTACAGTTCTGCTTTTATGCCAGTTTGTAGGAACACAAAGTTTGGTGATTGTAACTTGAATTGCAACACTAAAGTACTTCCCTGTATCTGTAGTTTTGGAATTGAAACTCAAAATTATAGCAGAAAATTGCATTTTAGTCCCTTACTGCAGCTCTGAGCCCGTCTCTTGGGTATGTTTCAGAGAGCAGCAATTTATTTTTGCAGACCAAATGGTTTGAGATTTACTAATTGGTTGGAAGAGTTGTCTGTTTTTGAGAGAGTATAAAACTACATGCAGATGCTTGAAATTGCCTTTGGTAAGTAATAATGCTGAGCAGAGAAAGGAGATCATCCATACTGGCATTTATCAACCGAAAAATATTTTTGATGGAAATCCCCTACTTTGTTCTCTTAAGATTGTCAACATCTTAAATGGAGACCTAGTACATTTCCAGCTTCCTCTTGCAGTTCATTCTCTGGAGTGTGGAAGCTCATGTGATTAGTGTAAACATTGGCTAGTGACAGCTCCTGGTTTTTTGTTTGCTCAATAAGTAGCAATAGGTAGTTTCCAACAGACAATTATTTTTTTTTTAATATGAGAAAGAAAACCAAGACTTTAGAAATGTACTGTGTACATGATGCATTTCAGTTATGGGTAGTGCATTACAGTGTCTGATCTTCAGCAGCACATACAGAGGAGAGAAACATGATTTTGAAGGCAAGCTGACAGTCCTAGGGATAGGTGGCATCCATCAAATACTGCTGCTTTAGGACTTCTCTCTTCCATCACAACCTACTTGCTTCTCAGCACATGTGCTGAGTACAGGCAGTTGTCCTATCTACACCCTTATTCACATTTACATAAATGAACTGTGCAAAAGCTAACCCTTGCTGGAAAAAAAGTGTATACTGATCCATGTAATAAATGCAGTAACTTTGGCTTTTGTAGATGCTGGATTTTCTGCAGCCGACAGAGAAGCAAGCTTGGAGTTAATAAAACTGGATATCTCAAGAACGTTTCCTAATCTCTGTATATTCCAGCAAGTAAGCAATGTTAACTTCTGTCTTAACTTCTCAGAGAAATTAAGTATACATACCATTGAGTTCAAATCTGAAGGAGCAGACATCTTGAGAGGAAAAGGTCCTACACATTTTGGAAAACTGTAAATAATCTAGAAAAGAGTAACCTCAAGGTACTATGCATTTGGAAGAGGCAAAAAACCAGTGTGTTGGGTAATCAGCTTGGTTTGTGGAGCCTAGTTCATGCTGATTACTCTCTGATGAAGTGATGCAGGTGAGTGTTTCCAAGTCAGTGAATCAACACTGCTGGGTTGCAAATACACAGCCAGTGAGAGAGGACAGCTCAAGCAAGATTTGATGGCTTTTTCTGATGCCATACAAGACCAAATTAACTGGTATGGTTTTTGGTGTGCTTTAATGGCTCAGTTTAACCTGCTGTGTTGTCCTTCTATACTCAAATTTCAGCAACCTTGTAAAAAGTTTCGATTGTGATAAATAACCATTTTGGGGTGAAAAACAATTCCCTGTGGAAATTCTCAGCCAGTTACAGTACTTAGTGTAAGATTTGGCAGCTCTTAATAGTCAACAATCTGAAATTCTTTTTAGCTATAAGTGTCATTCTTGCCATGCTGGGGGTGTGTTGGTTTAACTATTTTCTGCTTTCTTGGCACTATTGTCAAAGTGCTGCTAAGCTATAGGGAATCTCTTAGGCTTATATTTCTCTTGTATAAAGACTTAATATGTAACTGATGTATTGGATGAACTGTATGTATTTGTAATAAATATGAAACAGAGGGCTCTTTCTTACTTTTAAAGCCAAAATTGTTGTGAAATTGTTGGAGCTTTTAAGAGTTGCGTGGGGAAATGTGTCCTTCATCAGAAGTAATAGATACTGTCTGTAGCACTGAAGGGGTTTTTAACATGTTTTGTTAAATACTCAGATGTATTGTCTTTGGCTTTGTTTAATTATAGGGTGGTCCTTACCATGATACGTTGCACAGTATTTTAGGAGCCTATACTTGCTACAGACCTGATGTAGGCTATGTAAGTAAGAAAGTTGTGGTGGTTTTTGTTTTTTTTTTTTTTTGCGGGGGGGGAGAGGGGGAGGAAGGATTTTGTTCATTAATCATTTGCAGACTGGTGTTGAATGATTTTATGAATACTTCTGGGGTTTCTGTGTGCTTTCTTCTATTCCAGTGCATGCCTGAGAAGTGTATGTAATGGTTCTGTTGCTAGATTTAATATTTTTAACAGGTTAAGGAACCGGAAAACTCAAAGTACGTATTTGTAGTGCTTGAAAACTGGAGTCCAAACAGAAGATGTTGTTGTATTGGTCCTTTCAAGTACATACTGTTCTTAGTGAGAGTCTTACTGAGACTGTTCTGTTGAGTTGTGTCTTACTCCTTGATAACCATTTCTGTGCCTTAGCACTGTGAGCTTTTGGAAACAGTCTTTAAAGAAAATGCTCATTGAGGCTATGTGAGCTACTTCAAAGTATTTGCAATAGTGATTATGAGAAGACTGAGTGGGTTTCAGATACTTGATTTAGTCTTTTTCCTCAGGATTTGTTCTTTGTTTGGGAGCAGTTGTTCTAGAGAAGGCCAGTGGAGAAAGATCATGTTCTTGTTCCAAGTGCAGCATGTGATGCTTGACAAAAGCTGCTGAAGGAACTGCTGGGAAACTAGAAAAAGGACAGGTCAGGTGCTGTGCTTCATGTGCCGTGGAACCTGTTGTTGTGCTGGGAAGGAGCTTGTTCCTCAGGTTTGGAGGAACTGTCACAGCTTGGTCCACGTGACTCTGCAGTGTCAGTGCTACACCGTGTGGGTGAGCAAGCTTTGCCTGGATTCAGCACTGATTCCAAAGAAAAACACATCATCATGAGCTTCTCGTAAATTAAACAAGAGCTTAATGTTAAATGTTGCTGCTTATCAGCTGAGTCACTGCAGTTTGTAGTTGTCTGTAGTTGCTGGTAATGGACTGAAGAAGGAAGGAGCAGGCTTTGTCTCCAGCATCCCAGTCCAGCTTTCCACAAATAAAGGGTATGTATGACCCATCCCTAGGAGAAGAGGGATTACTTAGAAGCAGCTTGTTCCTAAAACAAAACAAAACAGAACAAAACCCCACAACCCAAACTTTACTCTGCATATTTGAAAAAGCTGCCGTCCTAACCTGTTCTAGGAGTTTTACTTAGTGTTTCAAAGGAGGCAACACGGGGATCATTAGCTTCCATGCTCTGAACATTCAGTACCAAAGGGTCACATGGGTTAAAAAGTGCTACCAGTGAAAAAGTAGCAGTGATTGCAAGGATAAAGTGAGGCAGTATTCTTGGAAGAATACAGTTATTGCTGAATGGTGACACTTCTCCTTTTTTTCAGGTACAGGGCATGTCATTCATAGCAGCAGTACTGATCTTGAACTTGGATACTGCAGATGCCTTCATTGCTTTTTCTAACCTTTTAAATAGACCCTGTCAGATGGCATTTTTCCGTGTGGATCACAGCCTTGTAAGTATGCAAGGAACCTGTAATTGATGTGTTGTACATACATCTATGGAAAGTTTAAAAAAAACAAACAAACAAACAAACAAACAAAAAAAAAAAAAAAAAAAACCAGAGCTCAGTAGCTTGGAAAAAAAAGTCAGAATTTATTTTAAAGCAACATATTTGGTAAACAAAAATAACCCCAAGACACACACATGCATTCACACCACCTAAAAAACGAAACCAAACCAAACCCGAAAAAAAACCCTACTAACCATTTTGAACAGGGAGGTGAACAAAATTGTTCAGCTGCTGTTTTGGGATGCTCAGAAAATAGTTATGAGGATATTATTGTAGGTGTTTTTCAAATTGAGCACTGTAGTTGAAAGCTGAAAACACTTGGATATTGGAAGTGTCTTTAATGCACTTTTTATCCCAGACTAATAGAGTGCTGAAAATAGGTTGTTGCAGGGAGAAACAAGTTTCCTATCTCTTGCTGTAGCAGCTGTTTGCAGAGGAGCCTGGGGGAGTCCAATGAGTAGACCCTTCCAATTTTCAGTGAGAGCTGGCTGCCTGATTCTCTCAAGTCTCTGAAATTCCTTGTTAGCATGTACACTGAGCTCTTGTGTACCAGTGTGAAATAGGGCACATCTCCTGAAATGTATTTTTAATTTACTTAAAAAGTATTTTTTACAAAGTATCTGGTGTTCTGCGTTTCTTTCTCAGTTACTTTTTAACACAATGAAAATGGGATCTGCTTCTCAAGAGTTCAAATGGGAGATAGAAAGCAAGGGAGTGGATGGCATCAGCAATCACTTCTGTTGCTTAAACAGTAGGACACTAGGGGTGCTATCACTATTTCTTCCCGGAAGTAATTCGTTGTTACAGCCCCGGAACCTCATCAGTTGTAAACGTTGCCCACAGGGAGATTTGGAGCAGTGCAGGCAGCATTGTTAGAAGCAGTGTCAGTCACCTCCATTACTGTACATAGAAAAAGATCACATGCTCATGCATTCAGTGTGGAAATATGGTTCTTGTGAAGATGATTTTGGAATTAAACTTGCTAGAATAAATTGTTGTGGGTTTGTGTTTTTTTGTTTTTTTTTTTTTTTTTAGCTGAAGTAGTATTTTTTGGATACCCATGGATAATACTGTTTAGTTCTGTTAGCCTGGCTAAATAGAGTCTACATAATAAACGAGTGCTTACAGAAGAGTAGAGGTGGTGATACATGAAATAATATTAACATGTCGTGAAATTACAAAACCATGATTAACACCACAAGGAAGACTTTGTACACAATATTTCAGACAGTAGTGACACAATGTTAGACAGTTTTGGATTCCTGTGGTTAATACATTGATATTCTGTCTACTCTCATTTTTTTTTTTATCAGTTTTGGAACTTAATAACCAAATGCTGATTTGCTTTAACATATAATAAGTGAAAAAAATAAAGACAGTGTAAGTTACTTTTGGAAATGATAGTAATTTGTACTGATTTATCTTGACTTCTTTTGTTGGTTATGGTTTCATTAAACTAGAAATAATGGAGCTGCCTACTTTACTATCAATAGATGTGATTGTAGCAGTTATGTATAAGATCCCTTCCCTAAAGTACGTTTGAAACACTTCAGTAGAAGTCTGTTAGTGCCATGCTAGCTTGTAAAAAGATCATTTTGGAAGTAGGGCTCTCTGTTGCGTTATGGGCTTCCATCTTTATTCTCACAGATCTTGTGATGCTTGGATTTAATGCATTTAAAACTCCATATTAGGAAGCTGTTTGAGCTGCACAGTTCTCTACAGAAGGCTTCTAGATTTCTGGTGTCATGTTTGCTGTGAAGCTGTTCCTGAGTAGGTGACACTTCAGAGTTTTTACACCCCTGTGTGTGGTTATTTCTGTAGCATACACCCATCTCTGACTGGCTATTAAAACACGCACTCTTACTGCCTACCAGGCTCAATTTTTTATTTGCTGCTGTTAACGAGGGTAGTCCATCATCTGTCACTTCATTCAGGTGAAACAGGAAACGTTTCTGTAAGGCAAATGGAAAAACTGGGAAACAAATCTATCATCCTTTAAAAGGATTTCAGACAAAAGGCTCCAAAAGGCCACTTCTTACCCTTTGGTGGCATGGTGTTATGGGGAGAAGCACGCTGATAGAACTCATGCTTTGAAGAAATCACAGCTATTCTTTATTGCTTTTATTGAGGTATTATAATTAGAATTGCTGAATCATTCAAGGGCTTTACTTAACTTTTCTCCCTATGGTATTAAGAGGATGAGGGTGGAAGCTAAAAAGCCTTCTGGGTTTTACTCTTAGTTGGATTGGAAGAGGTTATATTTCCATGCCCTCTGTTACAAAATTTGACCTTAATATTTAAATTTTAAAATAAAATTGAAGTCCTCATGTTAAAAGCAGCAGAATTCAGGGCTTATTAGGTAACGTCTACAACCCGTTTCTCTTGCATAGCTGCTTTGTCCTGACCTTTGGCTTTTCTGTATGAATTTTTTTCTCTCCCTTTTCACAGTAGAAATGCCTGTTACCTAATTTTAAAATGTATGGTCTAAAAGAAGCATTGGTATTAGAATATGATTTATGACTGGAGCCAGCTGGACTCTTCACCCTTGCTGTGGACTATTAAATTATTTTAGTTTTGTATTTCATTGTATAATCCATTGGGCCTTGGATTTTATTCAGTATAATATTAAATTACTGCCACAAGCAAAAAGCACCATTCTGTTGTCATAACTATGTTGAGAAATCAGGTAATAACTTCTCTCCTGCTGGTATTTTGCTTTCCAAAGGAAACTGGCCAAGACCCAAGGCAGTAATTACATCGTCTGAGAATGGTATATAGAGGGGATCTTAACTTCTTTGTGCTTGCAGATGCAGTTCTTTATGTCAGTGTTTAGCTTTTCATGGTATCATGAAATTCACGTGAACCTATGTTTGAAGAGCATTAATCCAACAACAGATAATACGTTTAAGCCTATTAATAATGTAGCTAACTACTTTTTTTCTCCCTGTTTGTATTTTCCTAGATGTTGACTTACTTTGCTGCATTTGAAGTATTCTTTGAAGAAAATCTGCCCAAGTTATTTGCTCACTTCAAAAAAAATAAATTAACTCCAGACATCTATCTTATTGATTGGTAAGACTTCAAAAGTGTAATTACTCTTGTACCATACTAGTGTACAGCTGCGTGTCTGTGTTCGTGACAGAAGTGGGAGTGCTTTTACCTGGTTTGGTATTCTTTTAAGAGAAAGGCTTTATCTTTGCTCAGTACCTGAGTGTCAAGCCAAATCGTTCCCACGTACTTCTGTGATGTTTAACATTTGCCTGTTACCATTGCACTTCTATTGAGTGTGAAGCTTATTTTGAAATGCAGATGTAATGTTGCAGCTGATAAACACAGCTGTGTTTATCCATGTTTAGTGCATATTTGGATTTGCCTTCTGAGAAAATTTATTAGTTTTTCTACTGCTTGTGCAGGTGTGTACCAGGGGTGCATACCCATGAAGTATTGCTAGTCTTGCGTTTGAAATGTATAGCTCCAGAAAAACAAACACCTAGGCTCTTGTCTGGATAAACTGTGTCTCTTGGGCAGTACCTCTCTCAAGTTTGGTGGTCCCAGATGCTGTTTAGAGGATTCCAGTACAGGTAGTTTCAAAACTGTTCTCAATACAGTCCAATTGAATAACCAAAGGGCACTACTGTGTTTTTAATTACTGCAGCTATTCCACCTGTCAGACAGTCTTTTTATTTGGTGAAACTATCTTCCCTTTTAGTTCCAGTATAATTAGAACCTTTTTCCTTAGAGAGGAAAGAAAGACAAGGATCTTATTTGCACTCCTGCCAAATTTCAATGTAGTATAAGGCACTCCAGATTGACTGTTTGCCTTTGTGCCTATCAGACTTTGCCTTGGGACAGCTAAAATGTCTCTTCTTGGCAAGCAAGACTTTGTCATTTTCAGGATGGTATGAAGTCATTTTTGTGAAAAATAGGTTTGCCCTTAAATTGTTAATGACAACTCCTGTTTTCAGATATCTGACTAAAGACCTTCAGTAAAAGATTAAATTCTCAGTAGTAACAGCATTTTTTTTTCTGAGATTCTTAAGTTATTATTTTGAAAAACATTTGTACTGTTAATTCAGTTCTATCTGAACCAAACTCTCAATACTCTGATTGTTAAGACCTAGTTGTTAGCACTGAACATGTTGCTGATCCATTAGACAGAAAGTCATTTAAAGTCATCCAATCCAACAGCTCAAAGTTTGAACACATGAATATTGTTTGGATCATAGAATTGCTGGATGTTGGAAGGGACTGCTGGAGACTGTCTAGTCTAAACCTACTGCTCAAAGGAGGGTCAACTAGAGCAGGTTGCTCAGGACCTTGTCCAATCAGGTTTTTAACGTCTCCAACGATGCAGACTCTACAACCTTTCCAGGCAACTCTGCTCCCGTATTTAACCACTGTTGCCATGAACAAGTTTTTTATTTTCTTTTGCTAGAATGGAAACTTTTGTATGTCAGAATGTGCCCATTGACTCTTCTTCTTTCTCTTGATAGAGCTGAGAAGAATCTGTCTCATATATATCTAAAGAATATGTCTTCTTTATACTCTCCTATCAAGTATTTTTACACATTCAGGTCTGAGCCATATCTTCTCCCATGTAAATAGCACTGACTTTCTCAGCCTCTCCCTGTGTATCAGATGCTCCAAGCCTTTAATCATACTCCTGGTGAGCTGGACTTGCTCCCGTGTGTCTGTTCCACTCTTGTACGGGGAAGCCCAGAGCTGACTCACCAGTGCTGAGGAGATGAATGACCTGCCTTGGTCTGCTGGCAGTGCTGTTCCTAATGCAGCTCAGGAGTTTGTGGATGTTCTTTGCTGCAGAGGTACGCTGCTGGCTTATATTCAGCTTGTTGGCCACCAGACCCTCCATATCCTTTCCTGCAAAGCTGCCTTACAGCGTGTTGGCTTCCCACAAGCACCGGTAAGCACCGGTGCCTGGGCTTATTTCCAAGCCATGTGCAGGACTTGACATTTCCCTTTGTTGAACTTCATGAGACTCATGTTAGCTCAATTCTTCAGTCTTGAGGTCCGTGCAGAGTGATGTGTCAAGCACTGCTCCCAGTTTTGTATCAGCTGCAAACGTGCTGAGGGCACATTCTGACCCATCATCTAGGTCCTTAACGAAGACTTTTAGAAATACTAGATGAGTATCAAACCTTGGTGTACTCCACCAGGGGATTGGCTGGAAGCTGTTCTTTATGCCCCTGATGACAACTTTCTGAACTTGGCATTTCCAGCCAGTTTTCTGTCTGCTTCACTGTCCATATATTTAGTCCATACTTCATCAGTTCATGAACAATGAATTAATGGGATACCGTGTTGAAAACTTTGCCAACATTGAGATAAACACTCATTGCTCTCCCTCCATCCACTGAGCCAGTGCTCTCATTGTAGAAGGCTGTCTGGCTGGCCAGGCATGATTTTGCTTTCATAAATCCATGCTGATTTCTTCCAGTCACCTTTTTTCCGATCATATGTTTTGAACTGATCTCCAGGAATTTTTCTTCCATTACTTTGCCAGATAGGGAGGTGAGGCTGACAAGCCTATAGTTGCCAGGATCCTCCTCGAATATAGGAGTGGTGTTTGTTTTCTTCAAGTCCTCAGGAACCTCCCCTGGTCACTAGGATCTTTCAAAGATAATTGAGAGTGGCATCACAAGGACACCAGGCATTTTCCTCAGCATTTTTGTGTATCTCATCAGGTCCCAGGTCCCGTGCGCTTCTGTATATGCTCAAATTTGTTTCAGTGTTCTCTAATGTGATCCTCTTCCACCTAGCGCAGGGCTTCCTTGCACTGGGTTTTCCCACTGGTCTGGAGGACCTGGGATTCCTGAAGGCAAGTCGTCTCAGTAAAGGCTGAGCTGAAGGTGGCAGTGAGTACCACAGCCTTCTGCATGTATTTTGGTGAGCAGATTCCCTGCCCTGTTCAGCAATGGACTCCTGTTTTCCTGGTTTTTTTTTTTTAGGGAAAGCCCATTCATTGTCCTTAACATCCATTGCCAGACTCAACTCCAGATCGGCTTTGGATTTTTAGCCCCTTTTCTGCATACTCAGACAATGTCTCTGCATTTTTCTAGGGTCATCTGCCCCTCTTTCATCCTCTTATATGCTTCCTTTTCATATCTGAGTTTTGACAGGCGGTGCCTGTTCATCCATACGGGTGTCCTGCTGGCTTTGCTTGAGCTCCTTTATTTTCATATGCCTCTTGCACAAAGGATAATGTAACATGGGCTTTTTTTGGCTTGGCTTTTACACTGGGGTTAAATTTTAATGAGCAGAGGAAGAGAGTGGGGGTGTGTAATAGGTGGGCTCACTTCTCCAACATTTGATGGGAGAAATATCATCAGAAGGGTTTTTTTATGACTGAAATCTAAGAATGTTAGACTGAACTAGATCTGCACACAGAGCGGGAAGATGCTAGGAAAAATACTGGAATAGGGTGGAAGGGAAGGAAGAGAGCAGAAGCAGAGGCTGGTATACTCAATGGTAAGAGGAAAGGTGTTGAAATCATACTGCCTCAGACAATGTTGTGAAAAGCTTGTGTGTAGAGGAAGCCATTGAATAAAAGGGATATTCAGAATGGGAAGGCTGGAAATGTACTTGAGAATAATGGGATAGACAACATTAAAATCACCAGGTTATCATCTTTTTTGTGGATTGCTAGTTTAACATGATGCTGTCCCAAATAAGGTGGTGTTTTCTTCATGCAGGAGAGACTAAAAACGTGTCTCTTCATGGCATGGGCACATTACTATCACTCTGCTGTCTAACTCTAAGCTTTATGTTGCACAGAAGAAACCCCAAGGAACACTAGAATTTGGAGATTTAGAACAAGACTGTTTTGATGAGAAGTTGACTGTTTACTTTCACCTCAGCAGTTTCACTTTGATGGACTAGTCTTTGTCATATTTTCTTGAATATGTCAGCAGTTGCTCAATTTGAGTGCACTTATAGGCTAAAAAAAAAAAAAAAGATTACCTAGAAGCGAAGAACTGAAGTGTTGAAGTCTGAGTGTGAGACACATCCGGCCTCCCGTTCATTCCTTCCCTGGGTGTGAAGAGCACTTGAAAGAAGCTTGTGATTGTGGATGGTGCTTCTCAACCCGTAACGTGTCCTGCTGACTACTTGCATCCATATTAAAGCTGTTTATTTTAATCCCAAGGACAATTTACTGTGTTCCTTCCCATCCCTGGAGTGTTACAGCACTCTGGCCTTGCACAGAACTGTAAGCTAGCTGAAGGAGCTATTGCTGTCTACAAGTACCTAAAAGGAGGTTGTAGTGAGGTTGGTGTTGGTCTCTTCTCCCAAATTACTGATGATAGGACAAGGGAAAATGGCCTGAAGTTGCGCCAGGGGAGGTTTTGATTGGTTATTAGGAAGAATTACTTCACTGAGAGAGTGGTTAGACACTGCAGTGGGCTGCCCAGGGAGGTGGTGGAGTCATCCCTGGAGGTGTTCAGGAGTGGGTGTAGCACTTGAGGCTATGTTCTAGTTGTTAGGGAAATGTTGGGAAGAGGGTTGGACTTGATGATCCTGGAGGTCCTTTCCAACCATGGTGATTCTATGGTTCTGAGTAGTCCTGCCCAATCCTATATTAAACTTTCTTCACACTTGGCTTGAGTTAGACAGCTTGTCCTGCTCTGGCTTCGATTTTGTTAGATGATGGAGTTAATATTTGACTAGATAAGGTAAATTTAAGATTTTGGTGTAATATTTAAATATTTGTGTATGTATATCTAAGTGTGTGTATATATATATATGCATGTATGTGTATGTATATATACCCTTTCTGTTTGAAAGTACTTTGATCTGGTAGGAAGCAGATTTTGACTTTTTTTTCAAATTTTAAATGGCCACTGGAAATTTAGCAAATTGAACTTTATATATGCTGTCCTTCTCTTATATCCAGGAAGTAATATAGAAAAGATCTAAGGAAAATCAGGGGGGTCTGCGTTCTCACAAGTGTAACCATCAAAGCTAAGGACTTTGGAAAATGTTGTCTATAGAATTGCCTGTGGCTCGTGGCTGACAGTGAATTTGCTCTAGGACAGATATGGCTCCGCTGAAAACAGAACTCTTTCCAGGAAGATAAGAACGTGTTTTCAGTGTTTCAAGTCAGAGCAGAATAGGTTCAGTGTTGCTGGGAGCAGACAGCCCTTTGGGCAGTAGGTGGCCATCTCTCTGGCACAGCCATGCTGTGAGGACGTTACTGCTGTGTAAGTGCGGGGCTGGCGCGGCTCCTCAGCCCCGGCCGGCTCCGGGAGGGCCCCAGGAGCCAGTGCTTCACAGACCAGTTGCTGGGAAACCCTCCTGCTCCTGCCACGGGGACAGTGCCTCTGACTGGTCGCCTTTTGTGCTGCTTCCTGTAACCGGCTCCAGGCAAACTGGCGTGCTTAAATCATTTTGGAAGGGGTATGTTCCAAGAAAAAGAAATGCTGTGCATCTAGGTGGGCACAGGTGATGCACTGCTGCCTCTGGTTTCCTTGGGGCTGGGAGAGGATTTCGGGAGGAAAACTCCCCTGCCAGTTTGGTTCCACCACTGCCTCCAGCGATGGGAAGATGATGAAGACTTATGAATGTAGTTAAAAGGCAGGGTGACATGATTATCAGCAGGTACCTGCCAGAAGTAACACATCTCCTTTAAAAAGGGTCCATGTGCTTCAAGCCATTCACTCCAGCTGGTGAATTTCATGGAAAGAATTCAAAAGCTAGACAGCTTTTTACTTTTTTTTTAAGAATATAAAGAGGATGAAGTGTGAGAGAGCTGTAAAGGGCAAGGTGTAGTCAGGTCCACAGAGAGTAGGGGGGAAACAGCGTGTCTGTATAGCCCAGTTTTGGCCTCTCGGCTCTGTCAGCTGATGTTCCCAGGCTCTTGTGAGCAGAGCAGAATGTGGATTTGCAAAGGACACATGCTGTCTATTTATGGCCTGCTGCTGCTATACAAACACCTCTTTATCCCTACTCAGAAAAATGATTTTGGCAATAATTATAGCCAAGGGCTTTGTTTGTACTGATGGATTGATTGGTGGCTCTTTAGTATTACATTGACTATGAGTGTGCTCTGTGAACACAAACTTTTAAATTGACACCATTTGCTTGTTACAATGAGGATCCAAGCCACTTAGAGTGGATGTTTGGGTGGGCACTTCCAGTGAAGTATTTCTAAGTTTACTGGCTGTTACATTTAAGAAAAACATGGTCCATGTCATGGTAACTCTCTGTCCTCCCCAAAAAAATGAAGCTTAAGGCGATGCTTTAAATGCACACCTCCCTTTCAAAATAAAAATGGATTGTCATTCCGTCCAAAGGTTTCTGGTGTTAGCCTGATTTTTTGGAATTGGAGGTGTTACCAGACTTGAAAATGTCCATCGTCAGCCCAGCTTACAGTGTGCTCATCCTTACATCATTGCGGGTTAGGGTGGAGTCAGGTGAAATACTGCACTGCTGTGTAGTACTCCTAGGTGACAGAGCAGGGCTTTTAGGGTGCTTCTGTCTGGTTGGAAACTGCTCAGAAGCTCAACACAGTATTTGTATTATATTGATACATTTGACAATGCAGTCAGATTTGCTGAGTGTTAAGAAGTTGCTTTGTAGCAGTTAGTATTCTGTAGTTTTCCCTAGCAAGGAACAAAGTAAATACGTGCTTTTTTTGTTTTTCATTCGTAATGATTTTAAAATTGTACTGAACGGTTACTAACAAGTTTATTGCAATAACTCTAAAGGTGTTAATGAGAACAGATGCCACTATACAATAAAGGAATGCACGGACATTTAGAAAAGCGCAGGCTTTATCTAAAAGCAGATGCAGTTGAAATTGATACAAATGTTACAGTTAAAAATCAGTACCAGGATGAAGGAAGGAGGATCCCAGAATACATTTAAAAGGCAAATTAGTTAATTGGTTTCCACAACTGCACTCAGAAGTTGCAGAAATATTTTTGTGCAGTTACAGACATGGAAAAAGGATGTGTAGTGCAAGAATATATAAGATCTGATTTATGTCAGCATTGTTGTGCATGAGTTGTCAATCCAAAATGTATCATACCTGTCTTGATCGCTGTTGCTAACAGTATCTTATGAAGACTTTTTAATGAAAAAAGAAAGGAGGGGGGAAAAAGAAAAGAACAAAGGGAAGGAGACACAGGAGCCTCTGATTGTGCTAACAGTGCTTTGCTTTCTTGATAACTTTATGGTCATATGCTTTCCCTGTGAGCAGCAAACCAGACAGGATTTCACTCATCTGCTTCAAAGTACACTTTGATCACAAGCAGGGCTGGGAGGAGCAGCAGCATCTGGTACTTCAGGGTTTTTCCCCCTTTCCCAAACAGATGGTGGCCAGTAGCCTGTGCTTGTTGCTCGGACACTGGACATCTCTGCGCTGGTCAGTTGTGTTCTCTGCACCTGGCACTCCTAGGGAGCTGAAAGCTGCAGGCAGAAAATCATCCCTGTAGTGCAGTGAGAGCAGATGATGTGTGAGTGGTGTGCTAGTGCTGCTGAGAGCTGCTGCTGTAGCCAGTCTAGTCTAGCAGCTGCTTTATTACTATCATAAATTTCAGCTGGGTTTCAGACCAGTAGCTCTAATAAAAAAAATGTCTTTCAGTAGGAAACATTGGAAGGGAGAAAATGCTCTATCCATTCTTAGCACTAATGAACACTTCATTGCTTGTTCCGGGGGCCCGCTCTCTGTTCTTAGGGCTTGATGCATTTCATTCTGTGCTAGTATTAATGAAATTTAATTACCTTGAGAATTTCCTGCAAATTGCACTTTCTTCCAAATTATGAAGAGACCAATGTCGAATGCCTTATTTGATGTGACAGCTTTTTTGATTTTTCTTGCAAAAAGTAGTCTTCCAATAAATAATTCTGACTGTTTCTTCTGACAGTTCATTTTCTGCATAGTTGCAGATGTAATACATGTGGGTTATTCGGGTTAGACCTGAATAATGACAGAATAATAGCTTTTGTGAATAAAAACAAATAAAAAAAAAAATTGGCCTTGTTGCTGATCTTTAACCAGGACTAGCTTTTGGCTGAGCGTTTGCCTGCTCCTTGGTGACCAGGAAAGGACTTGGTTGAATTGCTTCCTATTACATTGTTCTTTTTACATGGAAAAGCTGTTACTCTTCACTTTGTGTATGGGTCTGTAGACAAAAAGTCTGAATTCTGCTGCATTCTATAGCAAGATGCTTTTATATGGTATGTGACTGTACAAAAATATTGAAAGACTATACAAAGTCTGCAAGGTATGATCAGCCAGTAACCCAAAGCAGGGGCTTGTATCATGCTATTCTTATACATAAATGTGTGTTTTTAAAATACGTATATGAACAATAGTGGGGGTTTTCATCCCAGACTCTACCTCTTCTTTGCTTATTTTTATACTTCTAATTGAGCTTTCTGGAGAACAGAATTCTAATATAGCTTTTTAGGGAACAGAATTTAAATTATTTCCAAGTGATATAAAAACATTGCAGTAAGATGTAAAAATAGAAAAAAGACGTATCCTAAACCTGCAATTTACTTGTCACCTGAATTTGTGCAAATGGTTTGGTTTGGTGTTGCTGCTTGTAAAATGAGTATTCTTCTAAAGTGCACTGATTAATAGAGAAGTCAGATACTTGATGACACATCATTCAAATAATCTTATAAAGTAAAAAGCAGGTGTACTGCAGAATACCTTTGATCATGAGGATTTGCTGTGAAAAATATATTCATTCATGTTCTATTGTAAATGTGTATGTATGTTTATTTATCTGTTCCATTGTGGTTTCTTAATATAAATCTGTATTTCCTAAATAAAAAGTGGCAGGAGGTAGAGGGGAATCAGCATACCTGAAATTCGGTGTTATAAGACTTGGAGGAATTTTATTTAAATTTGAGGCTTTGCTGACCTCTGGTGGAAAAAATAATTATTTGCAGTTTTACAGAGATCTTTTACACAGTGCATCTGTGGAGAAATGTTCTCCCTCTAAATTCTGAAGGATAATAGTGCTGTAACTCTCTTCCCTTATATACCATAACGTGATCCCAGGAAACTTTATTCTCATCTCTTGTTATTCTGATGTTGTTAGTGGCAATGAAAACTTCTCTGCCTTAGAGCAAAGTGTTGGATAAAGGAAGGAGTAGAGAGCATCTTTGTGTTCCTGACTGCAAGGCTGCCAGCATTCCTATGAAGGAGAACATGAGCTCTTGGCAGTTAGTTATAGTACAGCTTTAGCAGCTTGGTGGAGGTTCTTGCTTCTGCTGTTGACGTTACCCTTCGGGGATCACATCTGCTCGTGCACACTGAGCCATTATCTTACAACAGTGGTCTACACGTTCTCTGGACGTGTTGCCTGTTCCTCTCAACTAACTAGAGTTTAAACTGATCTCTCCTCCAAAGCTTGCGCTATTACTGTTTTTCCAGTACTTGTGCCAGTACTACTTTTCCGATCAAGCCTGGAACACGGAGTTATTTTTGCACATCTCCTTCATCTGAGTCACAGAATTTCCTTTGCAGTATGTCTTACGGTTCAGTTTTTTGTGTTCTCACAGCTAGAACTGTGTCAGTCCTCCATGCTGAAGTGATGATTAAATAAGCCTTCGATTATACCTGTGGCCAGTGCATTGTCCATCTTAAAGCCACGTATATTGTTTGTCTGGTGTGATCCAAGAAGATTGAACTTGGAGACCCAGATTGATAACAAGATGCCTTAATGGTTGTACGATTTCACATATTGTTATGCTGCAACAAATAGAAGTACTCTTGAAATAAAAACAGGAATATTCAGTTACAAATATTTGAGAAGCCTCAAACTTGCTTATGATCAGTCTGGTTCTTTTGTAACTACCGAAGACATTTTTCTTGTCCATTAACTCTGAACATTTTATTCTGTTTTTCAGGATATTCACATTGTACAGCAAGTCTTTGCCACTAGACTTGGCATGTCGTGTCTGGGATGTGTTCTGCCGTGATGGAGAAGAGTTCTTATTCCGTACAGCCCTGGGAATATTAAAACTTTTTGAAGATATTTTGACCAAAATGGACTTCATACATATAGCCCAGTTTTTAACAAAGCTACCAGAGGACTTGCCTTCGGAAGAATTCTTCACATCTATTGCTGCCATTCAGATGCAAAGTAGAAACAAAAAGTGGGCTCAGGTAAGGAGCATGTTAGTCTCTAACAACGGGTGGGTGATTGTTGTGTACTCACGGGAATGGGGTTTGGTAATGGCTGGAAGATATTTCAGCAGAGCTAGTGCTTGGCTTTACAGGTAGGTAGGACTGCCTAACTGACTCCGTGCATTTAGCATATACGTTCAGGATTCCCTGAGCTTACTCTCCTCTGGAAAGGGACAGCTCAGCCAACACTCAAAATGGAAGTGTTGCGTGGAGTCGATGAAGTATAGAACTTTTAAAATGTATTAATTATAAAGGCTGCTGGCAGCATTGCAACTTGATACCTAAAAGTTGGGCAGCGAGAAATCTAACGAAATACAACAAGGGAAAGTGTAGAGTCTTGCATCTGTGAAAGAATAACCCCACGTACCAGTACAGGTTGGGGACTGACCTGTTAGAGAGTAGCATGTGGGAAAGCACCTGGGGTCACGGTGGACAGCAGGATGACTGTGAGCCAGCAATGTGCCCTCATGGCCAAGAAAGCCAATGGTATCCTGGGATATTATTAGAAGCGGTGTGATTAGTAGGTCAAGAGGTCCTTCTCCCACTCTACTCTGCCTTGGTGAGACCACACCTGGAATACTGTGTTCAGTTCTGGGCCCCTCAGTTCAAGAAGGACAGGCAGCTCCTTGAAAGAGTCCAGCACAGAGCCACAGGTATGATGAAGGGAGTGGAGCATCTCTCTTACGATGAAAGGTTGAGGGTGCTGGGTCTCTTTACCTTGGAGAAGAGGAGACTGAGGGGTGACCTCATTAAGGTTTAAAAATATATAAAGGGTGTCAGGAGGTTGGTCATGCTAGTTCCTAGAAGATGCAGAATGCTCTTGAGCTTAGAAAAGCAGGCTTTGTGTTCTCGCATCATCTCATTTGGTTACAACAACTGTACTGTGTAGACAAGCAGCAGAGCTTGAGGTAATACTTCTTTGTACGAGTATGTTTAACCATAGAATTCAGAAGTCAAATTCAGCTGTACATCTCAGCTGTAGGTGTACGTGGCACTGGGAAAAAAATCAACTTGCTGAACCTTTCACCTTGCTGTTCCATGGTAATTATGGTCCTTTTATCCTGTGGGTAATGTTCTGACGTGATGCTGTCTAGAGGTGCTCTGTATAGGACCTCATCTCAAATGTTAGGGGCTGCTTATGAAGGAGGTTCCCTTACTGGACAAACTGGTGTATGTTTTTCATCTCACTCCGTTTTCCCTTGGTCCCTGACATCGTGATCAGGAAGCCAAAGACTGAAAGGAGTGCTGGCGAATGATGGACACAGGACTTCTAGGAACAAAGACTCCAGTTATCAATAGGAAACAAATCTTAACAATCAAATTTAAAGATTTAAATCAAGTTTAAATCTTAACAGTCAAAATAGTATTGCTCAGAGAAATTAAATTGGGAACTCTTCAGATAATGATCTATTGAGTCACATTTTAAATCTAATAATTTTTTTCTCTCCTATTGCTTGAAACGTCTAGATCTTGGCTGCGCTGCAGAAGGATAACCGGGAAGTGGAGAAAGGAAGCCCTTCGCTCAAACGTTAGAGCTCTGGCGGCCTCCAGTGACTCATGGGAAGAGAGCTAAAGTGGCAAAAGTACTGAGTACTGTTTAACATGTATGAGCCTGCAAATCAAAGTGTTATTTCAGAGTTTTGGTTAGTAGTAGGATAGCCTTAAAGGGGAGAGAGGAAAAAAGAGGAGGCGGGAGGGAAGAAAAAAGGAAGAAATCAGGAGATAAACCCCTTTGGAGTTAAACCGAGGCTTAGCCTTAAACTTTTAGTGGAATGAGCATTTGCTGTGGACAGCATTACATGTTCTGTACTTCTGATGAGGACAGTGAAACTAAATAGTAAGGTTTGGGTTTTTAAGTTTGGTTGTTGGGTTTCCCTCCCCCCCACTTTGTCTGAAAAGACTGGGCATTCATCAATGTCGGTTGCTTTGAATGCTGTTCCCTAGTTTCATTCTTGGGCAGGATGCATTTCCCATACCTATAACAATAGCTGAATCTGGATGTTAAATAACTGGTGCTGGAATTTATAGTTAAATGATCTAAGGGCCATTTCTTTAGAAATGCTTCTTGTTGTCTAGGCTGTGGGTCCCATTTACCAAAGAATTCATGTAGACATAGAACTACATTCCATTCTTTAATAAGAAAAAGTTAAAAGTAAAGTTGGAAGAGGAGTCACACTAGCAGTGCAAACCCAGTTATTCTCCAGGATGCCTTGGAAATCTGTTTCCTGTCTGGATGCATATGGAAGAAGTTCCATTAACAAGACCTGATTCCAAACCCACTGAGGGGTTCCTAGTGTTCAGCTGGCATCATTTCCCAGTTGCACTCTTCTTTCCTCTGTTTAAAACCAGGGTCACATACTGCTAAATGTGTGCCTCCACGTCTCCCTCCTCTGGGGCAGTGCCATTTCTGGCTGTTTGTGCCTACCAGCTACTTAGTCCTGTGCTGTCTCTTCAGTTGTGCTGTTAAAACTGTGGACCAAGCAGAGAAACTGAGAAACGGTTAAAAGCAGCTTTTGCAATTACTTGAAACTCATCTCTGCTCACTGGCAAATCTGAGGTGTAGGGGAGAAGTTACATAAGCCAACATTGCTGTTGAAAAGAAAGGTTCTGTGGGATCTCCTGAAGTGGCTGCTGCCACAGTGAGCAAGCCTTAGGTGGAGCTCATCTGTGTGTAGTGACAAAAGAAAGAAGTTTACTGAGGAATGTGCCAGACAAATACCATCAGGATTAAGTACAAGCTGTGGTTTCCTAGTGTTTTGTCCAGCCTCTTGCTCCCATGGGAGCGAGTTACAGAGGCAGCAAACTGGAGTTGCATAGTTCTGTTACACAGCTTAGATCCCCTCTGCATTCAGGTGAATGTTGAACTGTAAATCACGAGTGCCTCTGATTTACAAGAATGTTTATTGTATAGTGCAAAACCTGTTTTATAAATAATGATGATCATTGAAAAGGGAAACTAACTGGAGCAATATTTGTATTCACTGTAGACACGTGTTACTCAGTCCTCTAGCTGTATGGTCAGCGGTTTCCCAGTGCTCTCTTCAGTTTATGCTGATTATTTTGGAGTTGTCTGAATCTAAAAAATGAGACTAACAGTGGCACACTGCTCACCTCAACATACAACGTAAAGGACTGTGGGATGTAATCAAAATACTGTCCTTTAGTACAAACATTGTTTCTGTGAGGGCTAGTTTGATTGTAATATTAAGAAGAGCGAGAGCAAGATTCCCTGGTGAGTGAGGACTCGTGGTCACCCTGGGAGACGTGTAATGCAGGTGCAGCTTGCAAGCCTGATACCTCACCGGCCTCTTGTCCTGTCCGCTTTCTGTACTTGCCGTCATGGTTGTGAGGGCTTGTTGGACATCTTAGTTCCTTCATAAGACTAGTTCTAGGTCATCACTTAGTGAAAATGGATATCAGGATATTGATAGGAAATGTGTTAATTCTCCCAGAACTTGCACAGCTCTGGTCCTTCAGTGACCGGTACTTGTAGGCTGCGTCGCTTTGAAGTGCAATGGAAAGCTGGAAGGTCAGTAAGTGTTTTTTATTACTGCTTTTTCTATTACTACAACAAACTTGCCTTTCCACAAAGGGTATGAGAGGCCTACCATCTGAAACATTTGCACTATGCTTTTAAACGGTTTCTTAAACACAGAGACAACTTTTCCCTCGGTATACATTTTTAGGTGGTACTGTAACTGGCTTTGTGATTTAAGTTTTCATTACAACTAGATTTGTATTCCCTTTTCAGCCAAGTCTATAGGTGTGGCTCATTTGCCTGGTCAAAATGCATTCCTTAGCTGCTAGTTCTCTCTGCAGACATCCACAGCCTCTGTTCTCCTTTTTCTCTTCTCCGTGAGATGTTGAATGTAACAGTGGAAACGGGCGTAGCTGTGGGGAAGAAGGCCTGCTGCAACACTTGTGCACTGTTTGTTACTTGCAAATGTTACTCTTCTGTTTTGTAATTTGATCTTTCTGTTCTTAGAAGATGTATATATTTTCTAAACGATTTCTTTGTGTATATAAGGTGTGTTCTTTAATGAAGAAAACCAATGCAATAAGGAGCTTTGCACAGTTCGTCTTCAAACAAAATGCATTTGAAGAAAAAAAATCACCTGCCTAAAGATGCAATTGTTTCAACTTCTCAGTAACTTGATTTGAAGGTAACGCTTGAATTTTGATAAAAACAGATAAGTTGTAAGGACATAGAATTACTTGCCACTGAGCTTTTAAAGTTTCTTGCAGCATACCCAATCTCTTCAATTATTAAGGAAGATTTCTGTAATAAATTCAGGGATTCCATTAAAAATTTTGACAATTTCATTGTTCAGATGCCTGAAAGTGTCTGTAACGAGATGCATGAGATTTTGTTTCACTGAGCAAGTGTCCCCATCAAGCAAAGTTTCTTTTCTTCACGGGTTTGAGGAAAAAAAAGCAAAAACAAAAACAAAAAATGTCTGCGGCTACCACAGTAAATGCAGCAGATTAGAGAAACCAGAAGACTTCAGTGAGGTTTGGAATACTGTACGACCTGCACTTTATAACAGAGCCATTTTGCAACTTCAGAGAGCACTCAAATCATTAACTTTCTTTCAGTTAGTAAAGAATTTCATTTGAAAAAAAAAGGTACCTTGCAACAGCTTATTTTTGAATGTTTTAAAAACTAGAACGACTTCTAGAGAACTGTTGATACATCCCCTGTACTTCATGTTTAAATTGGTTTTATGTAGTTATGAAGTTTGTTTTGTTTAGCTATGTGTATCAAACCGGAACTTTTTTTCAACTGTAAATATATGGTTTTGTTAAATAAAGTCACGTAAAGTTATCTTAATCACCTATTGTCAAAGTAATTTAGAAATTAAAGATTTATGTACCTGTCTGTTTCTTCACAGGCTTCTTTAGCAGTTTTTTGTCCATCCAAAATCAGGACTTTGGGACGTTTAAGTATTGCAGGTGGAGGACTTTTCAGTGATGCTTTCCAAGTTCTCATGTGAAAATACGTGTTCTATGACATGACATTTGGAAGATTTGATACTTACGGTGCCGTGGTTTAATCCATTTCATATGCCTTCTCTGGACTAGGTCTGAGGTCTGATAAATTTATTACGAAAAATAGATGTACCTACATCTTTGTGAGATACGCAGGACTCAAAAAAGCTTGCATACCTTATCCTTTCCTTGTTCTACAAGAATAAATCTTGGTTTATTGCAAGTTTCATAATCATGAGGCATTTTTGTGCTCAACTTAAGGCAGTATTGGTTTGATTCTCACATAGGTATATCTTCAGTGATTAAAGTGGAGAAGCTTTCTGTTGCTTACTTACCTGAAAAGAGGTAAAGTACCAAATAGAAGCAGGGGAGAGATGACAGTACTTGTGCAGCAAGGCTACATGGGGAAAGGAACACAGCCAAAGACTTGGTCGCCACAATTCTGTTTTCTCCGGTAATCATGTCCCTCACTTCCTTGTACTGAAGCATCTAATGTTTGATTTGCTGAATTAGAACATAAAATCAAAATGGTTTATATAATTGGTTTATATATCTATACCAATTGGATACTGACAGAGCTTTATATTGTATATATTGCAGGAGTTCCACAAAACTGATCACAACTAGATTTACTTTTCCTTACCTGTTTCCCCAGTTCTAATTCCAGTCTGTCTGAAGGGCAGTGAAATGCCTTCCTGCATGCCAGCACATGAGAGTAGGAAATGAAAAGACGTTTGTCTTTACTGCTTCCTGAAGGAATGTCCTCCTGTGTTTATAGGAGGAAAATGGAGGAATCTCTGATTTTCATCCTCAGGGAGCTTCTGGAAGGCCAGGGTAGCAGGGGGTTGTCTCAACAATTCCACGCTAATTAAAAAAAGTCCTGGAGACAGTGTGTGGAGATTAAACAAATGTCTCAGTAGTGTTTGTTTCAGTAGAAATACTCAGTTCAGGGAATACACTATAGACCTCATGTCCTGTATGTCATAAGCCAAAAGCAGCAAGAAGCATTAAGAATTTTCCTGGCAGGAATTTGTAAGAAGGGGAGATGACTGCTGATCATCCTTAATTATTTATGAAACTGTGCCGTGGAACATCAGGAGGCCACTCAGCTTGTCCAATGGCTGCTCTGTCAGCATAAGAGCTCACTTTAGTTAACAAAGCTTGAGATGAAAGGTACTGATTTTGGTGTGGGTTTTTTTTTAAATAAGTTGTTGGCAGTTACTCTTGTCTCCTTTTACTATCCAGCAACAACAGACAGAAGTAGATCTGGTATTTTGTGAAAAGTTTTTGAATATTAGCTGTGTAATGTCTCTTCATGAGTAGAGCGTTTGAGCTACTGAAGGTAAGTAGTCTGCAGAACAGACTCTGCACTTTCCTGCTATGTTTATGCAACAGTTCTGCAGAACTGTGAGTACCTTAGAAGAGTAAAACCAAATGACTACTGCGAGATTGCAGTAAGAGTAGGAAATCATTCATCTGTCATTTCACTATGACAAAAGAAAAGATTTAAACCTTCAGTAGTGTAATAAGCACTTAAAATATTTTGCCTTAAATGTACAGGCAATTCAGAAAACCTAGTTCAGAGGATTTAAAAGAGAAAGATGTGAGCCATTCCTAGTCTTTAGGTCAGTTCATCTACTTTATCCCTATAAGTGCATTCAGTGACTTTGTATATAAGTTGTTTAAATGCATATGCAGCTTATTTTGGAACTAGAACCAGCAGCTCAAATACAGCTCAGCAGTGCTGGTCCCACAGGGTGTAATCCCAACCTGTGGTGGAAAACCAAGGCTCTACTCCTAATCTTTACCACTGGTATGTGGTATTTTCCTGCAAAATTCACAGCTGTGAAACACTTCAAGCTGAGCCTTTTAAATACTCAACTCTGACTGCCTAAAATGGAATAAAAGCTGCCACTATATCTAAGCAAAGTAGCAGTATCACACATAGAAATTCACAATTAACGAGGTAGGATTAATTCACTATTTGGGCACATCAGCTAGTGATGGCCTATAAAGAGCCGGCCAAAGTCAAAATTCCTTCAGTAATAAGATCAGAGGACATGAGAACTCCAACATTTTACTGGCCTGAGATGTTTCTTTATTCTTAGTGTCCATCACATGCCCTAAATCAAAAATAAAGCTACAGTGGAAGCAGCGAGAGCTGTAGTATATTGATCAGTCTCAAAGTCATTGTCATGGGGGAACTGGACTTTAAAGAACATACTATTCTGAAAGGGGAAGCTGCTTTCTGTAACTAAAGCTCTGTGAGCTGTACAGTCATAAACATGTAAAGGTTTGTTGATCCCTCCTCCTCCTCAGTCTTTTTTTCTGGATTTCTGATACACTGTAGTTGAGCAGTGCAGAGGGCACTGGATCCCGTAAAACTGTAAAAGCTGAAAGACAAAAATGAAAATTAGTTTTGAGGGGCAAGATTTAGGTATATATACTATGAAAATAGTTTTTAAAAGTAATAAACCCTTCTTGTGCAGCATGAGTGCAAACATACAGAGGGTGGCAGGATCAGGATTTGAGTTGGTGGATGGTGAGTGCTCTGCTTAAACAATGGCACCATGGCCTTAAAGGCCTGGGTGCTAAGATGGTTTCCTAGAAATGTGGACTGTCAGCTGAGGTTCTTTTTGTTTGAGATAGGCACCTGTATGTGGTTTCATTCAAAATAAGTAACTACTGTACTCTCCCTTGAATGCCTAACACTGATGTGCCTTGGAAAAGGCTTTTCAGGAGTACAGAGCAATGTATTCCCCAGGACTTACCAAAAGAAAAAAAAAAAGTTAAAAATCAGAACTACAGAAAACTCCCCTGTTTATTTCTTTTCTGTGGTGTGTGGTTTTTTTGTTTGTTTTTTTTTTTTTTCAGTCATCCTCAGGAAGGAAATAGGAATTGGCTTCCTTGAGTTTCTTCTGAATTCCCCTACAAGTAGAGACCAGACCAGCATAGTGACATTTTAGTGTTTCCAGTTGCTGACTCAGCAACTCTACAGCATCCACCTTTTCCTCGAAGTCTCGAAGCAGTGCTTCATTTCCAAGTAACCCGCACTTCTGCTGCAAATTCAAATTGTTTCTCTGCAGTTTGTCTCTGGTCTGTTTGGTTTTGGTCAGAACATCTCTCTTCCGTGACAAGGCATTCTCCATGTCCATCAGTTCAGCCTTTCTGCATTGATTTTCTGCTTCCACAAACTGTATTTTTTCCTTGAACTGGCTGAGAATACACACTGTGTTCGATAGCTTCCTTCTGAGCTTCAGGATTTCATCCCTGAGGGTGTCAATCTTTTTGCAGTGTTTCTGATTCTCTTTCTTAATGTGCTCTAAGTCTGTGAACTGTTGACCCTCTACCAGTTCTTCCTGAGCTTTCAAGATGCTTTCAAGGTTTTCGATTTCATGCTCCAATTTGATGTTTTCTACACGAGCCTAGAGAAGTACAAATAAAAGAAGAATTACTCTCATTTCTATAATCCTTGCCTTGTCAGGGAAAATGCACTTCCGTTTAAAGTCATGACCGTAGTAAAGCTTCAAGGGGGGAAAATCATCCTATATCGACAGCTAGGGGTAGATGTCGGGGGAAGCCTTTTTTCGGGGGAAAGCCGGTACCCTGTCTGGGCTGAGAGGAACGCGGTGGCCTTCTCAGAAGCCTTAGTGGCCAGGGCAGACGGACAGCGCCGAGAGTGCTACCGCGGGGGCCGGGGCCTCACCTCCCGCAATCGCTGTTCCTTGGCCTCTTCCCTGGCCTGGACGCCGTCCACCACCTCAGTCGCCGCCGCCCTGCCGCCCAGCCGCCGGCCAAGGATGGAA